>NC_091165.1:6866995-7046995 GCF_040958095.1 Procambarus clarkii
ATGAAATAAGGTGAACGTTTCGGCTTGTTAAAGCCTTTGTCAACACCAGACTGACTAAAGGAGAAGGGAGAAGGGGGAGGATACATAGGCCGACACCTGACCATCCCATCCCTAGGGAAAGAATTAACCAAGAAACAGGTATACCTTAGTTTAGAATGGTCAAAGAGGATAAGCGGTCAGAGAGTAAGGATGACAGATTAAAGAAAAGCCTCATGAACACACAATATATGAATATAAAATTATAATGAGATATTGTAAGCCTCTATATCAGAGTTTTTTCTTAAACTGTTGTGCAATATTATAACTTAAAAATGGATCAAGTTTGTACATTCCAGTACTAACATTAAGAAGATTTGGACACTGACTGATTAGAGCAGACTCAATTAAATTCCGTTTAATACGGAATTTAATTGAGTCTGCTCTACTGTGGCTCAGCAACGCACATGCGCTGCTGAGCCACAGCGACGCGTGGCAGGGTACAGCTAGTCTTTATAAATAAAAATGGAAATGTTTGTTTGTTCAAAATCGCTAATCTCCGAAAATTCTTCACTAATTGCTTTGAAATTTTGACACAACGTTCCATTCGCATCCAAGAGGGTTTTTATATGCATACTATATAGACCTTACGTCTGTGACGGGAAAAAGCATGCTTTTTTTTATAAACTGTGTTTTTCATGTGACGGAAATCTTCGAAACTTCTTTACTGATTGCTTTAACATATTGACAACGTTGCATTCGAATTGGTGCATGTTTTTATATACCTTCTGTTTTATATACCTGATTTTATATACATGCTTCACCTGTGACAAGAAAAAAGTTTTTTTTTTTTTAAATATCGCCATCTGTTGTACCTAAGAGCAATACAAGCTGTAATCTCCGAAATTTCTTCACTGACTGCTTTGAAATTTTGACTCAACAGTCCATTAGAATGCGCACGTGTTTTTATATACCAACTATATAGATACCACACCTGTGACAGATAAAAACATGTTTTTTTTTATAACCAATGCTATCTATTGCACACAATGGCAACACTCACTATATTAAATATGTTATGATTCCATTTCAATGTTTCCGATTGCATTGATAAATTGAATTTTCAGAGATTTCATTATTTTGTGTGACATTGCGTTGGAAATGAGCTTTGGTGTTTACCATACCGTTCATTTCGTAAGTATAAGTATAGATGCAACTTCTGTGACAGATAAAAACATTTTTTTTTTTAAGAAACAGCGCCATATGTTGCATTTAAGAGCAACTCTTACATCAAATACACCAGCTTGATCCTTACATTAAATACGTTGTTATACTAAATATGTTTAGGATTCTATTTTCAATGTTTCTAATTGCATTGACAAGTTGAATTTTCATATATTTTTATTTATTTTCATTTCGATTTAATTATTTTGTGTGACATTGCATTGGAATTGAGCTGTGTTGTTTACCATTCCATTCAATTCATAAGTATGTATACATGCCTCACCTGTGACAGGAAAAAACATGCTTTAAAAAAAAAGCACCATCTTTTAGATGTAAGAGCAACACAATCTGTAATATCCGAAAACTCTTCACCGATTGCTTTCAAATTTTGACACAAAGTTCAATTCGAATATGTGCATGTTTTTATGTACCTAGTATATAGATCCCACCCCTGTGACAGATAAGAACATGCGTTAAAAAAATAGCCCCATCTGTTGCACAAAGACCAACACATGTTATACTAAATATGTTATGATTCCATTTCAATATTTCCGATTTCATTGATAAATTGAATTTTCATAAATTTCGATTTATTTTCATTTTGATTTAATTATTTTGTGTGACATTGCATTGGAATTGAGCTGTTTTGTTTACCATACCGTTCATTTCGTGACAATATCTTATTTTTTATTTTTTCATTATTTTTCATTTCGTTTTTTTAACTGTTTTTCTTGTACTTCATTGATGGGACCCGCTGGGGCTAGATTCACGAAGCAGTTATACAAGTACTTACGAACGTGTACATCGTTCCTCAATTTTTGATAGCATTGGTTACATTTACTAAACAGTTTACAAGCATGAAAACTTGCCAATCAACTGTTGTTATTGTTATAAACAACCTCCTGGTGCTTTGGAGCTCATTAACTGTTTAATAATTGTACACAAAGCCGTCAAAGATTGAGAAAAGATATACAGGTTCGTAAGTATTTGCATAACTTTTTCGTGAGTCTAGCCCCAGATCATTTGATGTTCCCAATTTTATGATGAGAACATCAGATCATTAGATCATCAGACGAGGGAGTGGGGAATGGTGAGAAGGACGAGAGTGACGAGAGTTGGGGATGGTGGGGAGGACGAGGGGATGGGAAAGGGGGGGGGGGAATGGTAGGGAGGACGAGGGAATGGTGGAGTGGGGAATGGTTAGGAGGACGAGGGGATGAAGGAGTGGGGTATGAAGGGGAGGAAAAAGGGACGAGGGAGTGAGAAATAGTTGGGAGGACGAGGAGATGGAGGAGTGAGGAATGGTTGGGAGAACGAGTGGGCAGGGAAGGGGGGGAATGTTGGGGTGGATTGGGAGATAGGGGGAAGGTTGCTGTGGCTCAGCAATGCACATGCGTTGCTGAGCCACAGCAACGCGTGGCAGGGTACAGCTAGTACATAAATATAAATGGAAATGTTCGTTTGTTCATCATCGCTAATCTCCGAAAGTTCTTCACCGATTGCTTTGAAATTCTCACACAACGTTTCATTGGCATCCGAGCGGGTTTTTATATACATACTATATAGATGTCACGTCTGTGGTGGTGAAAAGACATGCTTTTATGAAAACATGGGTTTTTCATATGTTTTTCATTTGAAGGAAATCTTCGAAACCTTACTGATTGTTTTGAAATTTTGACACAACCTTGCATTCGAATAGGCGAGTGTTTTTATATACCTACTGAATATAAAAACATCCTCACAGCCTCGCCTGTGACAGGAAAAAAACATGCTTTTTTTGAAAAACAGCACCATCTGTTGGATATAAGAGCAACACATGCTGTAATCTCAGAAAGTTCTTCACTGATTGCTCTGAAATTTTTACACAACGTTCCATTCCAATACACGCGTGTTTTTGTATACTTACAATATAGATGCCACACCTGTGACAGATAAAAACATGGATTTTCTTTTAAACAGCGCCATCTGTTGTATGTAATAGCAATACACGCTACACTAAATGTGTTACAATTACATTTCAATGTTTCTGATTGCATTGATAATTTGAATTTTCATAGATTACGATTTATTTTCGTTTAGATATAATTATTTTGAATGACACTGTGCTGGAATTGCGCTGTGATGTTTACGATACCGTTCATTTCGTAAATATAAGTATAGATACCATACCTGTGACAGGTAAAAACATGCTTTTTCGAAAAACAGCACCATGTGTTGCATGTAAGAAGAATACACACTATATTAAAAATATTTTGATTCCATTTCAAAGTTTCCGATTTTACTGATTAATGGAATTTTCATAGATTTTGATTTATTTTCATTGATATATAATTATTTTTTGTGAGATTACGTTGGAATTAAGCTGTGTTGTTTACCATACTGTTCATTTATGTATATGGTTTAAATTTTTTTCATTTTTTCAATTATTTTTTTATCAGTTTTTCTTATATTTTAGTGATGGGAACATCAGATCATTTGATGTTCCCAATTTTCTGATGGTAACATCAGATCATTAGGGAATGCATATGATGAGGGAGTTTGAAATAGTGGGGAGGACGAGGGGACGGGAGTGGGGGATGGAGGAGAGAACGAGGGGGCAGGGGAGTGGGGAATTGTTAGGAAGCCTGAAGTCTCCAAAGGAATTTGTTGACTTACTGCAGGGAACACGGGACACAGGGATAAGAGCCTCGTTGGAAGTAGAATCACTGTTTACCAACGTACCTGTGGATGAAACAATCGGGATGATAGCGGACAGAGTGTATCGTGATCCGGCCAATACTCCTCTTGACATACCAGAAAACATTCTAAGGAAACTACTTCAAGCTTGTACTAAAGAGGCACCCTTCTTGAGCCCAGATGGGCACATGTATAAGCAAGTAGATGGGGTCGCCATGGGACACCCCTAGGTGTCCTGTTTGCGAACTTCTACATGGGTACCATCGAGCAAAAAGTCTTAGTCGACATGAACTTGAAACCGGCCATATACTGCAGGTATGTTATCTTGAGGTTATCTTGAGATGATTTCGGGGCTTTTTTTTAGTGTCCCCGGGCCCGTCCTCGACCAGGCCTCCACCCCCAGGAAGCAGCCCGTGAACTTGACTAACTCCCAGGTACTTATTTACTGCTAGGTAACAGGGGCATTTAGGGTGAAAGAAACTTTGCCCATTTGTTTCTGCCTCGTGCGGGAATCGAACCTGCGCCACAGAATTACGAGTCCTGCGCGCTATCCACCAGGCTACGAGGCTCCTGAATGTTGACGACATTTTTACACAGGTACCTAATATCAGACATCTGCAGGAGCTGAAGGAGGCATTTGAGCAGAGTTCTGTGTTGCGTTTCACTTACGAGATGGAGAAGGATGGGAAGCTGCCCTTTCTAGATGTAACAGTCATGGAAAAGAGCGGAGGTTTCCACACTGCAGTCTACACTAAGGAAACATAGAAATGTGCCTCAATGCCAACAGTGAGTGCCCAGACAGGTACAAGAGGAGTGTTGTTAACGCTTATGTCGACCGTGCTCTCAGCCACAGCTCAGGATGGAAGCATATCGATGAAGAACTCTGTAGGGTAAGGCAGGTTCTAGTCAACAACGGCTTCTCCAATGGTTTCGTTGAAGACATCATAAGAAGGAAGGTGAAACGCCATGCAACCTCTGAAGAGACAACTAACACAACACCTGTACCCCCTATTAGACTATTTTACATGAACTTCTTTTCCACAGCTCATAAAACGGAGGAAAGGGTCCTGAAAGATGTTGTTAATAGAAACGTTATCCCTACAGGCAAAAATCAGAAGATACAATTGACGATTTACTATAAAACCATATATATTTACTTTATTTGAACTTTGTTACAAAAAAGTAGTTACATATGGGTTACAAAGATGGTTATCATAGGTTGTCGAGTTCCTCCAGCTCCTCAGATGGCGGGCAGGAACCCTGGATGCAGTGCGCATTTCCCCTGTGTATCGCCACACTGAAATGCTGGAAAAGAAAGCTTGCAGCTCTTGGGTCCCTTGTTGTTTCAATGAGCCTAGAACCCAGTTCCTTCAAAAAACTGGTAGCACTTTTACCCCAGGCGCCGAGTGTCTCAGAAGCAATGGGAACAAAATTGTAGTGGTGAGCCAGTTCTCTATACTTACGGGATTTGGCTGCTTCTCTGTGGGTGGCAGCGCCACCTGGTTGTGCAACACTGAGGTTAATGTAGGTGTTAGCCAGGGTTGATACGCACGTGTAGTCCCATACCAACTGCTTGCCATTCTTCCAGGGGTTCACTGTGATACCATCCGGGCGACCAATAAGAGCATCAGAGTTACGGGGTGTTAGGTAACCGGGCTCTCTTTCAGCTGGGCATCCAGCTGTGGTGAGGCTCCTCTTGATGATGTCGTTAACTTCACTGTGCCTCGAGTGCCATCCCCCTGTGCTTTAGCAGAGCATTAATTGGCTATTGATTGCTGGTGTTAACTTCTTAATGTGTAGTGCCTCGCAGATATCAAGCCGCCTGCTATCGCTGTATCTATCGATGATTTCCGTGTTTTTTGTTAAGATTTCTCTGGTGATGGTCTGGTTGTGGGAAGAGATTATATGTTCCTTAATGGAGCCCTGTTGCTTATGCATCGTTAATCGCCTGGAAAGAGATGTTGTTCTCTTGCCTATATACTGAGTTCTTTGAGGCTTACAGTCCCCAAGTGGGCATTTGAAGGCATAGACGACATTGGTCTCTTTCAAAGCGTTCTGCTTTGTGTAAATCATTGTTTTTACACGAAACAATGGATATTGAATAGAAGTGTTTGTAGAAAGCCTATTGGTCCATATT
Source organism: Procambarus clarkii (assembly GCF_040958095.1). Classification (NCBI taxonomy): domain Eukaryota; kingdom Metazoa; phylum Arthropoda; class Malacostraca; order Decapoda; family Cambaridae; genus Procambarus; species Procambarus clarkii. The sequence goes on from NC_091165.1 coordinate 6,873,009, forward strand.
TCTTGATGCTTCTATATTGGAGCGGAGTCTTGAGGTGGGTAGAATATAGTTGTGCAATAATTGGCTGTTGATTGCTGGTGTTGACTTCTTGATGTGTAGTGCCTCGCAAACGTCAAGCCGCCTGCTATCGCTGTATCTATCGATGATTTCTGTGTTGTTTACTAGGATTTCTCTGGCGATGGTTTGGTTGTGGGAAGAGATTATATGTTCCTTAAAGGAGCCCTGTTGCTTATGCATCGTTAAACGCCTAGAAAGAGATGTTGTTGTCTTGCCTATATACTGGGTTTTTTGGAGCTTACAGTCCCCAAGAGGGCATTTGAAGGCATAGACGACGTTAGTCTCTTTTAAAGCGTTCTGTTTTGTGTCTGGAGAGTTTCTCATGAGTAGGCTGGCCGTTTTTCTGGTTTTATAGTAAATCGTCAGTTGTATCCTCTGATTTTTGTCTGTAGGGATAACGTTTCTATTAACAATATCTTTCAGGACCCTTTCCTCCGTTTTATGAGCTGTGGAAAAAAAGTTCTTGTAAAATAGTCTAATAGGAGGTATCGGCCAATCATTAGCCAGATACCCACACCCACGTACAGACTGGCGAAGCGACTCAACGGCCTGCTGACTCCTTATGTTCCTTGCGCCTTCAGCCTGAAGTCTCCAAAGGAATTTGTTGACTTACTGCGGGGCACACGGGCCACAGGGATAAGAGCCTCGTTGGACGTAGAATCGCTGTTTACCAACGTACCTGTGGACGAGACAATCGGAATGATAGCCTACAGAGTGTATCGTGATCCAGCCTGTACTCCTCTTGACATACCAGAAAATATTCTGAGGAAACTACTCCAAGCTTGTACTAAAGAGGCAACCCTTCTTGAGCCCGGATGGGCACATGTATAAGCAAGTAGATGGGGTCGCCATGGGTTCTCCCCTAGGTGTCCTGTTTGCAAACTTCTACATGGGTAGTGCTCTAAGGCCCTTACCCTCCTTCGGGTCTTGTCCCATACTTCTTGGGGGGCAGATAGGCGCACTCTCCTTGCTTTACATTCCTCTCTCGTCCTGTCTAAGCTCGATTATGGTTGCCCTGCTTACTCGTCTGCTTCTCCTTCTACTCTTCGCCGTCTTGATGCTTTGCACCATACTGGGTTGCGCCTCAGTACTGGTGCCTTTCGTTCGACTCCCGTCCTTAGCTTGTATGTTGACACTGGCTTCCTGTCTCTCCAGGACCGCCGTGATCGCTACTGTCTTCGCTATCTTGCGCGGTCCTTGCAACATCCTTCCTCTCGCCTCTGTCGTGCTTTAACTTTTACCCCTCCTACGGTTCCTGTTCCTCTTCACCACCTCCCTCTTTCTGTCCGGTTATCTCGCCTACAGGATTCTCTTTCCGTTCGTATTTCTGGTGTTTCTCCTCGTGTTGTTCCTTCTTTGCCCCCGTGGAGGGTCCCTCTTCCGCGGTTTTGTACATCCTTGACTCGTATCACTAAAGCTTTTACCCCTCCTACGGTTCTAAAACGCCTTTTCCTTGAGCACTTTTCTTCTCACTCCCGCTCCGTTTCTGTCTTCACCGATGGGTCTAAGTCAGCGGACGGTGTTGGCTACTCTGTTGTTTTTCCTGATCGCACTTATATGTGTCGCTTGCCTCCGGAGACTAGCATCTTTACAGTGGAACTTTATGCTATTCTCTATGCTCTTCGTCTCCTGCTTTCTCGTTGTCAGTCTTCCTTTGTGGTTGTTGTTGACTCTCGTAGTGCCCTCATGGCTCTCGGGTGCTTTAATCCAGTTCATCCAGTAGTTGTCGAGATCCAGCATTGGCTGTTTCTCGTTCACAGTAAATTTAAGTCGGTTGAGTTTTGTTGGGTTCCCAGCCATATTGGCGTGTCTTTAAATGAGCGTGCGGATGCTGCCGCTAAGGAAGCTGTCCGCTCTTGTCCCATCTCTCGTAAAGGCATTCCGTATTCCGACTTTTACCCGGTTATCCATTCCTCAGTCCTTACCCGTTGGCAGGCTTCTTGGTTGTCTGTTACTGGTAACAAGCTACGTACTCTTAAATGTTGTGTTTCCTCGTGGCCGTCCTCCTTCCACCGTAACCGGCGGTGGGAAACAGCTCTGGCGAGGTTGCGTATTGGCCATACTCGCTTAACCCATGGTCACTTGATGGAGCGCCGCCCTGCTCCTTATTGTCCTAGTTGCATTGTACCTCTTACGGTCGTGCATGTCCTTCTTGAATGTCCTGACTTCCAGGACGAGCGTGTGTCTTGCTTTCCGGCCGCCCCTCGCGGTCACCTGTCCCTCGATAGAATTCTTGGTGACTCGGATACTTTTGATATCGTTCGCCTTATGCGTTTTTGTTCTCGTATTGGCATCCTTGGTGATATTTAGCGCCCTCTGATTATTTTGCGTATTTGATGGTGCTACATAGCCTTCCCGGTTTGGTGCCTTCTTTTGATAATTACTTACTTACTTCTACATGGGTACCATCGAGCAAAAAGTCTTAGTCGACATGAACTTGAAACCAGCCATATACTGCAGGTATGTTGACGACATTTTTACACAGGTACCTGATGTCATACATCTGCAGGAGCTGAAGGAGGCATTTGAGCAGAGTTCCGTGCTGCGTTTCACTTACGAGATGGAAAAGGATGGGAAGCTGCCCTTTCTAGATGTAACAGTCATGGAAAAGGGCGGAGGTTTCCACACTGCAGTCTACACTAAGGAAACAAACATAGGAATGTGCCTAAATGCCAACAGCGACTGCACAGACAGGTACAAGAGGAGTGTTGTTAACGCATATGTCGACCGTGCTCTCAGCCACAGCTCAGAATGGAAGCAAGTCGACGAAGAACTCTGTAGGGTAAGGCAGGTCCTAGTCAATAACGGCTTCTCCAATGGTTTCGTCGAAGACATCATAAGAAGGAAAGTGAAAAGCCATGCAACCTCTGAAGAGATAATTAACACAACACCTATACCCCCTATTAGACTATTTTACAGGAACTTTTTTTCCACAGCTCATAAAACGGAGGAAAGGGTCCTGAAAGATATTGTTAATAGAAACGTTATCCCTACAGACAAAAATCAGAGGATACAACTGACGATTTACTACAAAACCAGAAAAACGGCCAGCCTACTCATGAGAAACTCTCCAGACACAAAACAGAACGCTTTAAAAGAGACTAACGTCGTCTATGCCTTCAAATGCCCTCTTGGGGACTGTAAGCTCCAAAAAACCCAGTATATAGGCAAGACAACAACATCTCTTTCTAGGCGTTTAACGATGCATAAGCAACAGGGCTCCATTAAGGAACATATAATCTCTTCCCACAACCAAACCATCGCCAGAGAAATCCTAGTAAACAACACAGAAATCATCGATAGATACAGCGATAGCAGGCGGCTTGACGTTTGCGAGGCACTACACATCAAGAAGTCAACACCAGCAATCAACAGCCAATTATTGCACAACTATATTCTACCCACCCCAAGACTCCGCTCCAATATAGAAGCATCAAGAAATATGGACCAATAGGCTTTCTACAAACATTTCTATTCAATATCCATTGTTTCGTGTTCTGTCTTGTGTTGATGAAATTAATACCCTATTAATACTCTTGTTCTGTCTTGTGTTGATGAAATTAATACCCTATTAATACCACATCTTGTTCTGTCTTGTGTTAATGCCACATCACCCCTTCCACCTCACTCAAATGTAGATATAAAATCGGAGATGCGTAAGTTCTATTCAGTTGTGTATTTGTGAACTAAAGTCTTTGAAAATGTAATAAGTTTTACGAAACGCGCTCGTGTCGTGTCAGACTAGAAATAAAAATGAATTTTGGAGAATTGATTTTTGATTTACCTCCAACAGTGAAACGAAATGTACGAAAGATTGACAAAATTCGTGTTAGAATTATTAATCTTAATTTTTCGGTCATATATAATAATAATATATATATATATATATATATATATATATATATATATATATATATATATATATATATATATATATGTATATATGTATATATGTATATATGTATATATATATATATATATATATATATATATATATATATATATATATATATATATATATATATATATATATATATATATATACATATATATATATATATAAAACCTAGAAGGGGTACCACCTCTGGTGCAAATGTAGGGACCCATAGCCTCGGAGAAGAAAATAAAGAGTACTCAGAGAAGACCTTGTGGATCCTCACTGAACACTTTGATATTTTCTTCTCCTACCACCCCTATTCTTTTGTTAAGTGTGTATATTTATCTAACTTTATTTGAAAATGTCATTACACAAAAAAAGTTACAATATTGATTACATACAGGGTACAAGGCTGCTTGTCACAAGTTGAATAGCTCCTCCAGCTCCTCAGATGGCGGGCAGGAACCATGGATGCAGTGAGCATTTCCTCTCTGGATTGCCACACTAAGGCGCTGAAAAAGAAAACTGGCAGCTCTGGGGTCTCTAGTTGTTTCGATTAGCTTAGACCCCAACTCCTTTAAAAAGCTAGCAGCACTTTTACCCCAGGCACCAAGCGTCTCTGAGGCAATGGGGACAAAATTGTAGTGGTGCTCAAGGTCTCTGTATTTACGTGACTTGGCCGCTTCCCGGTGATTGGCAGCTCCTCCTGCTTGTGTAGCACTGAAGTCAACATAGGTATTGGCTAAAGTTGAAACGCAAGTGTAGTCCCACACCAACTGTCTACCATTCTTCCAGGGGTTCACCGTAATTCCGTCTGGGCGACCGACAGGCTCATCAGAGTTGCGGGACATTAGGTAACGGGGCTCTCTCTCTGCTGGACAACCGGCTGTGGTAAGGCTTCTCTTAATAATGTCATTAACCTCGCCGTGTCTTGCATGCCATCCTTCGGTCCTTTGGCAAAGAAGGCCATGCCGTCCATATCTGTCGGCCTCTGCCTCGCCGCAAATACACCTGTATTCGGTGTGGATTGGGGCAGCTAGGCGGAGAGCCACGGCAATTCGGAGGGCCTGCGGTGTGAGACGGGTGCCGGTTGCTGACATTGGGGTTGCTAATAGGAAATCACCTGCATGGGGAGCTGCTACAGCTCTAAGTCGGGCAGTGTCATGTGGTGTCGTCGCAGCTTCTAGCAAAGTTGCAGCTTCTTGGTCGGCAATGGGGCGATCCCAGCTGGATTGCTTATGGGCTTCAGAAGGCGGTGGTTGGGGTGCTGGTCCTGCGAGAGAGACCCATTTGGTTGTGCAGTCTGTGAAGCTGGGATCGTGCAGCCCTGCCTGTTGAACTAGGTGCTCAGGTAGGATTTCCTTCACCAGGTTGTCAGACCCCACTGAAGAGGACAGGAATGCTGGTACAGCAATTTGTGTTGCTGTGCGCACGCCAAGGCCCCCGAGTCTGACAGGAAGGGAGGCCTGTTTCCACTGTGAGTCGCTGAGGGAAAGATTGAGGGCTTTTTCTAGTGTTGATTTCAGCATGCTGTCATACTCTTCTAATTTAATATTGTTGAAAGATGGCGAACATCTTAGAAAGTAGGTCAGCCTGGGAAGGGACAAGCATCCCTATCATCATCATCCAAGCATATATATATATATATATATATATATATATATATATATTAGTATATTTTGGTAGCAGTCTTTCCTGTAGACATATATTAATAAATATGACCGAAAAAGTAAGATTAATAATTCTAACACGAATTTTCTCAATCTTTCGTACATTTCTTTTCACTGTTGGTGGTAATTCAATAATCAAATCTCCAAAATTCATTTTTATTTCTAGTCTGACGTGACACTTGAGCGCGTTTCGTAAAACTTAATACATTTTCAAAGACTTTAGTTTACACATACACAACTGAATAGAACTTACACATCTCCGATTTGTTTATATCTACATTTGAGTGAGGTGGATGGGGTGAGGTGGTATTTAATAGGGTATTAATTTCTTCAACAAAAGACAGAACACGAAACAATGGGTATTGAATAGAAGTAATTGTAGAAAGCCTATTGGTCCATATTTCTTGATGCTTCTATATTGGAGTGGAGTCTTGAGGTGGGTAGAATATAGTTGTGCATTAATTGGCTGTTGATTGCTGGTGTTGACGTCTTAATGTGTAGTGCCTTGCAAACGTCAAGCCGCCTGCTATCGCTGTATCTATCGATGATTTCTGTGTTGTTTACTAGAATTTCTCTGACGATGGTTTGGTTGTGGGAAGAGATTATATGTTCCTTAATGGAGCCCTGTTGCTTATGCATCGTTAAACGCCTAGAAAGAGATGTTGTTGTCTTGACTATATACTAGGTTTTTTGGAGCTTACAGTCCCCAAGAGGGCATTTGAAGGCATAGACGACGTTGGTCTCTTTTAAAGCGTTCTGCTTTGTGTCTGGAGAGTTTCTCATGAGTAGGCTGGCCGTTTTTCTGGTTTTATAGTAAATCGTCAGTTGTATTCTCTGATTTTTGTCTGTAGGGATAACGTTTCTATTAACAATATCTTTCAGGACTCTTTCCTCTGTTTTATGAGCTGTGGAAAAGAAGTTCCTGTAAAATAGTCTAATAGGGGGTATAGGTGTTGTGTTAGTTGTCTCTTCAGAGGTTGCATGGCGTTTCACATTCCTTCTTATGATGTCTTCGACGAAACCATTGGAGAAGCCGTTGTTGACTAGGACCTGCCTTACCCTACAGAGTTCTTCGTCGACTTGCTTCCATTCTGAGCTGTGGCTGAGAGCACGGTCGACATATGCGTTAACAACACTCCTCTTGTACCTATCTGGGCAGTCGCTTTTGACATTTAGGCACATTCCTATGTTCGTTTCCTTAGTGTAGACTGCAGTGTGGAAACCTCCGCTCTTTTCCATGACTGTTACATCTAGAAAGGGCAGCTTCCCATCCTTTTCCATCTCGTAAGTGAAACGCAGCACGGAACTCTGCTCAAATGCCTCCTTCAGCTCCTGCAGATGTCTGACATCAGGTACCTGTGTAAAAATGTCGTCAACATACCTGCAGTATATGGCCGGTTTCAAGTTCATGTCGACTAAGACTTTTTGCTCGATGGTACCCATGTAGAAGTTTGCAAACAGGACACCTAGGGGAGAACCCGTGGTGACCCCATCTACTTGCTTATACATGTGCCCATCCGGGCTCAAGAAGGGTGTCTCTTTAGTACAAGCTTGGAGTAGTTTCCTTAGGATATTTTCTGGTATGTCAAGAGGAGGACAGGCTGGATCACGATACACTCTGTCGGCTATCATCCCGATTGTCTCGTCCACAGGGACGTTGGTGAACAGCGATTCTACGTCCAACGAGGCTCTTATTCCTGTGGCCCGTGTGCCCCGCAGTAAGTCAACAAATTCCTTTGGAGACTTCAGACTGAAGGCGCAAGGGACATAAGGAGTCAGCAGGCCATTGAGTCGCTTCGCCAGTCTGTACGTGGGTGTGGGTATCTGGCTAATGATTGGCCGAAGTTGGTTTCCAGGCTTGTGTGTCTTGACATTTCCATAGCATATCCAGGTTTATATTCCCCAATAATCTTTGGCAGGTGGAGTCCTGATTTCTTGGCGTTCACAGTTTCGATTAGTTTGTTGACCTTTGCTTTCAATTCGGCTGTAGTGTCCTTCGTTACTCTTGGAATTTAGTTTGGTCAGAGAGTATGAGGTTCATTTTCGCCAGATATTGGTCTTTTTTAAGAATGACGTATATTGGCGACTTGTCACCTCTCCTGACAACTATCTCCTTGTTCTCACGAAGGCTTTTAGCTGCCGCTTTGAGCTCGGGGGACAGTATCAAGAAATATGGACCAATAGGCTTTCTACAATCACTTGTATTCAATACCCATTGTTTCGTGTTCTGTCTTGTATTGATGAAATTAATACCCTATTAAATACCACCTCACCCCATCCACCTCACTCAAATGTAGATATAAACAAATCGGAGATGTGTAAGTTCTATTCAGTTGTGTATGTGTAAACTAAAGTCTTTGAAAATGTAATAAGTTTTACGAAACGCGCTCAAGTGTCGCGTCAGACTAGAAATAAAAATGAATTTTGGAGAATTGATTTTTGAATTACCACCAACAGTGAAAAGAAATGTACGAAAGATTGAAAAAATTCGTGTTAGAATTATTAATTTACTTTTTCGGTCATATTTAATAATATATGTCTACAGGAAAGACTGCTACCAAAATATACTAATATTAAAACCCACGACCCAATCAGCAAGGAATCAAGCCTTCACGATAAAATATCGCCAGGATCTGATTCGTGATCAGATATACAAGGCAGAGAATGAAATCAAAGACAACAAAACGCAACTACTTCATGCTACGAACGAGTGGAGAAATAGCAACATCGACGAAAGTATCCGTACCCGCATTGAACAACACCTCGACATCCTCACAGACCGACATCACCTCAGCACTGAAACAAGGATTATCAAGAAACTAACAACGCTATATGGAGAGCCTATGGCAATTCCACGACCAAGAGATGGCTTCCTGAACCTTGCAGGAATTAACCTCACTGAGGACTAAGTCACTCTCCTAAATCTGGGCATAAACTGTCACGTTATATCCAGACCGAGTGAGATGGCCCGGAAAGTGGAGTTGGAAATTCTGTTGGACGACATATTCGACCTCGAGACACAAAAGAAGGTCACTACCAAAGATACCTTACAAGCAGAACTTATTGCGGAAGGAGGAAAGAATCGAGGCAATTACAGAAGCACCATACTGTCCCCCGAGCTCAAAGCGGCAGCTAAAAGCCTTCGTGAGAACAAGGAGATAGTTGTCAGGAGAGGTGACAAGTCGCCAATATACGTCATTCTTAAAAAAGACCAATATCTGGCGAAAATGAACCTCATACTCTCTGACCAAACTAAATTCCAAAGGGTAACGAAGGACACTACAGCCGAATTGAAAGCAAAGGTCAACAAACTAATCAAAACTGTGAACGCCAAGAAATCAGGACTCCACCTGCCAAAGATTATTGGGGAATATAAACCTGGATATGAGTATGGAAATGTCAAGACACACAAGCCTGGAAACCCACTTCGGCCAATCATTAGCCAGATACCCACACCCACGTACAGACTGACGAAGCGACTGAACGGCCTGCTGACTCCTTATGTCCCTTGCGCCTTCAGCCTGAAGTCTCCAAAGGAATTTGTTGACTTACTGCGGGGCACACGGGCCACAGGAATAAGGGCCTCGTTGGACGTAGAATCGCTGTTCACCAACGTACCTGTGGACGAGACAATCGGGATGATAGTCGACAGAGTGTATCGTGATCCAGCTTGTACTCCTCTTGACATACCAGAAAATATCCTAAGGAAACTACTTCAAGCTTGTACTAAAGAGGCACCCTTCTTGAGCCCGGATGGGCACATGTATAAGCAAGTAGATGGGGTCGCAATGGGTTCTCCCCTAGGTGTCCTGTTTGCAAACTTCTACATGGGTACCATCAAGCAAAAAGTCTTAGTCGACATGAACTTGAAACCGGCCATATACTGCAGGTATGTTGACGACATTTTTACACAGGTACCTGATGTCAGACATCTGCAGGAGCTGAAGGAGGCATTTGAGCGGAGTTCCGTGCTGCGTTTCACTTATGAGATGGAAAAGGATGGGAAGCTGCCCTTTCTAGATGTAACAGTCATGGAAAAGAGCGGAGGTTTCCACACTGCAGTCTACACTAAGGAAACGAACATAGGAATGTGCCTAAATGCCAAAAGCGACTGCCCAGATAGGTACAAGAGGAGTGTTGTCAACATCGACCGTGCTCCCAGCCACAGCTCAGGATGGAAGCAAGTCAATGAAGAACTCTGTAGGGTAAGGCAGGTTCTGGTCAACAATGGCTTCTCCAATGGTTTCGTTGAAGACATCATAAGAAGGAAGGTGAAACGCCATGCAACCTTTGAAGAATCAACTAACACAACACCTTTTCCCTCCTATTAGACTATTTTACAGGAACTTCTTTTCCACAGCTCATAAAACGGAGGAAAGGGTCCTGAAAGATATTGTTGATAGGAACGTTATCCCTACAAACAAAAATCAGAAGATAAAATTGACGATTTACTATAAAACCAAAAAAACGGCCAATCTACTCATGAAAAACTCTCCAGACACAAAGCAGAATGCCTTAAAGGAGACTAACGTCGTCTATGCCTTCAAATGCTCACTTGGGGACTGTAAGCTCCAAAGAACTCAGTATATAGGCAAGACAACAACATCTCTTTCCAGGTGATTAACAATTCATAAACATCAGGGCTCCATTAAAGAACATTTATTAAGGAACATCTTTATTGTCTTATCACCTGACCCAGTACGGGTATAAATCAACGAGGTCTGTAATTTCTTTTCACTTGAGAATGAACCATGTAGGTTCGAAACGTTGTGCATATTTTATAAATAAGTATAATACATTCTATAGTAATTCACTTTTTTCTTCACCTTGAAATAACGAAAATGAGTTTTGGAGAACTCCTCTTTCAGCTAAGCCCTGATGCTGGGAAAATAGTTAGATGGATAGAAGCCCTAAATCAGAAGATAGTAAATACAGAATATGCGGTCATATTCAATGAGACATATAATATATAAATATATCAATCTCTTCATTGAAGAAGAGATTGCTAAAATATATGAAATTGGGAAGAGTTTACAATGTCCTAAGAGGTTTTTGGATTGCTCGTTCGAACAAGCCAAGTGTACGTTTTATAATCACGTCCCCAAAGCGAAACCAGATATTAGTAACTCATTGGTGGTACCTTACGCGAATGGACTTGAAAAAATGTCTCCGGTTTTTAAGAAACTTAATATCAATTTGGTGTTCACTAATAGTACGATCAAGTCCAATTTAATAAAAAACTCCCCAGGTACAGCAGGTTGTGTGTATTTGATTCCCTGCAATGATTGTGATTTTGTGTATCTTGGACAACCAGGAAAGTCCTTACAATTGTGGTTGTCACAACATGCTTATTTTATTTGAACTGCCCAAACGTCTAACGCATTGTATCTGCACACGAGTTTATGTGATCACACTATTAACTGGAATGGGGTGAAAGCATTACCAATTGTGGTGGTTTCGTGGAATGGAATTTGATTGAGTTTTCTCTAATCAGTCAATGCCCAAATCTTCTTAATGTTAGTACTGGTATGTACAAACTTGATCGATTTTTAAGTTATAATATTGCACAACAGTTGAAAAAAAAATTCTGATAGGGAGGCTTACAATGTCTCATTACAATTTTATATTCATATATTGTGTGTTCATGAGGTTTTTATTTAATCTGTCATTCTTATTCTCTGCTTAATCCTCTTTGAGTATTCTAAGCTAAGCTATACCTGTTTCTGGTTAATTCTTGCCCTAGAGATGGTTTGGTCAGGTTCCAGGTGTTGGCCTGTACCCTCCCTCTCTTTCCTCTAGTCAGTCTGTTGTTGACAAAGGCTTTAATCAGGCCAAAACGTTCACTTCCTTTCATATTTCTCTGTGGATTTTCCGAATATATATATATATATATATATATATATATATATATATATATATATATATATATATATATATATATATATATATATATATATATATTTATATATATATATATATATATATATATATATATATATATATATATATATATATATATATATATATATATATATATATTATTCATATGGTTGTTATAATATATTCTTACTTTAAATGTAATCCTACTTATGATTATACCTTTCTCTCCTTCTCCTTTTAGTTCACATGGGCTTAAGTGTCCTACTACAATACACAAAACTGCTAAGGTACCTACCTTTACTATCTAGCACGGGTTTAACTACGTCTGCACTACTCGGGTGACAAGTATCGACAACGACCGTGCACAAACAAGATACACTAAAAAAAGACCAAATCTTCAATCATTGATAAAGCTTAACTAATCTCTAGTCAGCTCTTGATTAGGTAGACACGCGAACTCACTCACCCCTTACACCTTCTATCACATGCAGACCATGAGTCACAATAACGTGGCTTAAAGATAAGAAAACTGAACCACACTCCAGAAGATCGACTTGTTAAAGGTCCAGGACGGACGGAAACGTCGTCGTCTCCTAATATTCAGGTGTGAGGTTTAGTTTTCATATCTTCTCCCACCCCGGAGTGTGATGGATGAGCCTCATCTATTCCACCCTCAATAACACTACCCACTGGAATAGGATTAATAAAGCTCATCAACACCACTTCATTAACACATCAGCTTCTTCCTTCTTCGGAATCACCACCTTTATTTCTCACTCCTCTCCTTCTTCTCCAATTACACAACACGCTTCATTATCACCCCGACCACATCTACTTGATCCCTAATCTCACATGCCTTATCACATCAACAGTTTGGGCGCCCACCAATTGCACCAAGTGCCACTTCAAACTCATTCCATTCTAGCAATCTTTTTCATTGATAAGCTAAAACCCACTATTAACTCTCACTATCCAGAAAATGAGAATACATATTTACGAGACGACGAAGACACTTTAGATTTGTCAATATTGTCTTCCAGGAGAAGCCCTTTTTACGATGATATTTTGGTTTTGAAAAAGTCGTCGTCCTAGTGTAGTCTTATCACTGAAGAAATTGTGAAAAAGTCGTCGCTCAGGCACAGTCCTTTTAATGGCAATATTTTAAAAACTATTCGTCATGGGATAGTCATTTTAACGACAATATTATGAAAGAGTCAATATTTTATGAGAGCTATATAGACTAAGAGAATAAGACTGAGAATCAGAGAGAACGAGAGACAGAGGGAGATTCATGCCAATCTAAAGCCGCCCATGTAGAACATGAACGCAACAGAAATTAATGAGGAAATTTACATAATGTTATCCCCAAGCATCTGCAACAGACGATTTGAAAGACATTTCTATATATATATATATTCTACAGAGGGGGGCACCCGGCGTTACCGGGTTTCTCTGTCTGGCTCCCATCGATCTATCCATTCATCTGTCTATCCAAGCATTTATCCAATAATCTATGCATCTATCTTTTCATCCATGTATCCATCAATTTACTTACTGTCTGTCTTTTTTTCTGATTTAGCCTCTCGCTTTGTCTATCTGATTATTTCTCAGACTCTCACGGTGAGTCGCTGTTTCTATGTCAGTCTTTGTCTCTGTGTGTCTCAATCTATCTCTCTCTTTCTCTTATGAAAAATATAACCCTAATGTGTCGGTGGTCGCCAGTGAGAGGAGCTCAGTGGTGATAATACCTAAAAAAGAATAGTCCTCTTTTGCTCTGATAACGCACCGTGGCTTGAGATTGTTTTGAAGCTGTTGAAGAATTCTCTGTGTCATGCTGATATGTCTAACCTACTTCATATATATGTCTAACCTACTATTTATATAGTAGGTTATAGCCTACTAATTGTAGGTTAGACATATATATGGACGAGATTGGGTGGCTATAAATAGGAGCTCCTTCGTATGGGCCAATAGGTCTTCTGTAGTTACCTTCATTCTTATGTTCTTATGATATGGGCAAATTATTTACAGCAGGAAATTTATTTTTATTTTCCCAAGATCAGTGAATATAATGGTGTATTTTTATATATGAAACTATATATAACTGTATGAAACTATAAAACTATATTAAATTTTTATTGGAAAAAGTTTGTTTTAAAAATATTATGAGGTGGAGCTCGCGGGCAGTACCAAATATCGTCACGGAAGTCTGAATATTGTACTGGAATGCGGTTCCCTTTTTAATTCTGGCAACCCCGACCAGCCTATGTTCATCCTGTACCCCAGACTATTCCCTCTGCCAATTTGGGTGAGGCTAGACCAAATTGCGTGGCCTCGAACTCTGAACAGACAGACAGACATTCCCACCTATAACATAGACAAGGGGGGATACCCGTCGCTGACCGGATCTATCTATTTGTCTCTCATCTGTCAATCTATCTATCTATCCATCAATCTGTCTCTCGGTTTACCTGTCCATTCAGCCATCTATCCATCCGTCTATTCCTCAATCTATCAATTCCACCATCTATGTATCCACCTATCCATCCATTTGTCTACCCATGTATCTGTCCTTCTAGTTGTCGGTCTATCTATCCATCTCTCTATCCAAATATATAGTAATAAATTTATTTAAAAATCTACATATTCATCTGTCCATTTATCTACTTATCCAACCATCCATATAATCTTCTTTTTATCCATCTATCTGATTATCCGTATATCCACACACCCAAATATGCATCTATCCATCCTTCTTTCAATCTATTTATCCTTCTATTCATACACTGCCTATCCATCAATCTATCCATCTGTCCATCAATCCATCCATCTGTATACTCCCATCCATCTTTCCATCAATCTGTATACTCCCATCCATCTTTCCATCAATCTGTATACTTCCATCCATCCATTTATCCTTCCATCCATCTATCTATCCTTCCATCCATCTATCTATCCTTCCATCTGTTCATCTCTGTCCATTTTTCAATATATCTTTCCAGCTATCTGTCAATATATCTTTCCAGCTATCTGTCAATATATCTTTCCAGCTATCTGTCAATATATCTTTCCAGCTATCTGTCAATCTATCTATCCATCCAACTTTGCAGCCATCTATCCATCAATCAGTCTGTTCATCTAGCTTTCTATCCATGAATCCACCCATCTGTGCAGGCATCTATCCATCAATCTATCTATCCAAACAATCTAATTGTCCATTTAGTTTTCTATCCATTTAGCTTTCATTCATCTCGCTTTCTATTCATCTATCCATCTAGCTTTCCATCATCTAGCTATCCATCTGTAGTGTAATAATTCGTAGTCACAAATATGAAATTTACTTAAAATGAATAATTAAACAAGTCAAATATGTGTAATAGCCAAGTATAATGTGACGGCGCCATATACGATCCAGGTGCCGAACTAAAACAGTTGATCCTCTCATTAATCGTAGTTTCCCATCTTCTAGTCGGGAGTACTTTGGTTGACCTAGAGGTGCTAGCTAATGGGGCTAGTTGAGCGCTGTGAACTTCGCTGGTTGAGCATACTAGAGTGAAGTGGACTTCACTCTTGGAAGGTGTTGGGCTGTGGGGCTAATTGAGCACTGTGAACTTCACTCTTGGAAGTTGCTAGCCAGTGGAGCTAGTTGAGCGCTGTAAACTTCGCTGGTTGAGTGTACTAATGAGTGCGCTAAGGTGGGGGACCCCTTGAAGAGTGGTGCGGTGAAGACCTTGTCAGAGGAATATAAATCGTGTTCGTCATTTTTGAAGCTAGCTAGCGTGAGGGCTAGTGATGCTCTGGATGACTTTTCATAGTAAACTGTGAATAGTAGTGGTGATGGGTAATAAGAACTTAAAAGTTCTAATAAGAGAAATTAAGATTGGTTAATTTTAAGTGCTATCTTATACTTACCTTAAGCATCACGCAATATTTCCACCAAGGGTGGAAATAACACCTCTAAACTTGAGTTGGATCATAGTTTTAAAAGAACCCAGTTACTGAAGCACTCGTAACATATATCAATTAACACAAACATTCAATCAAAAACTCTTGTTGACAGGCCCCCATTTAATGTGGCACACTATGGTACGGCAGTCATACCGAACAGATATAATGTCACACGCACACTAAAATAAATAATAAAGTGGGTGTGTGTCTCGTGGGGTATTATATGTCGCTGTGGGTAAAAGCGTAAGTATAGGAACAGGTGAGCAATAGTAGTAGTAGATGAATATGTATGAGTATGTGCCGTAGTTAATCGTGTGTGTAGATATATAGTTAAATAAGAGTATATATGTAGGATATGTTGATATCCTACATACATACAAGGTACGACATATATATATAAGTCGTAGCCAAAACGCACTTCTCGGCCTACTATGCTCACTCGGCCTACTAGTAGGCTGAGTGATTTTCTTTATTTAAAAAAAAATTCCAATTGGTTTATTTGAAATGTTATTATTTTATATTTAAAATATAAATTATCGACTTAGTTATGTTACTTTAGGTTAGGTTAGGTAGGGTAGGTTAGGTTCGGTCATATATCTACATTACTTTTAACTCAAATTATAAGAAATTATCTCATTCATAATGAAATGGATAGCGTTATCATCTCATAAGAAAAAAAATGAAAAAATTTTAAATTCAAGAAAACTTGGGTTTATTAGGCAAATCATGTGGTGCATAGTAGGCTGAGTAGTGCCTTCTGGCTACTAGGTACAACATATATATATATATATATATATATATATATATATATATATATATATATATATATATATATATATATATATATATATATATAAATGGAAATGTTCGTTTGTTCAAAATCGCTAATCTCTGAAAGTTCATCACCGATTACTTTGAAATTTTGACACAACATCCAATTCGTATCTGAGCAGATTTTTATATACATACAATATAGATGCGGACAAGCCTGAATGGTCCCCAGGACTATATATATATGTCGTACCTAGTAGCCAGAACGCACTTTTCAGCCTACTATGCAAGGCCCGATTTGCCTAATAAGCCAAGTTTTCATGAATTAATTGTTTTTCGACTACCTAACCTAACCTAACCTAACTTTTTTGGCTACCTAACCTATAAAGATAGGTTAGGTTAGGTTAGGTAGGGATGGTTAGGTTCGATCATATATCTACGTTAATTTTAACTCCAATAAAAAAAATTGACCTCATACATAATGAAATGGGTAGCTTTATCATTTCATAAGAAAAAAATTAGAGAAAATATATTAATTCAGGAAAACTTGGCTTGTTAGGCAAATCGGGCCTTGCATAGCAGGCTGAGAAGTGCGTTCTGGCTACTAGGTACGACATATATATATATATATATATATATATATATATATATATATATATATATATATATATATATATATATATATATATATATATAAATGGAAATGTTCGTTTGTTCAAAATCGCTAATCTCTGAAAGTTCATCACCGATTACTTTGAAATTTTGACACAACATCCAATTCGTATCTGAGCAGATTTTTATATACATACAATATAGATGCGGACAAGCCTGAATGGTCCCCAGGACTATTTGCAACTGAAAACTGAGTTTTCAGTTATACAATATAGATGTCAAGTCTGTGACGGAATAAAAACATGCTTTTTTAAAAAAATGTTTTTCGTGTAAGGGAAATCTTTAAAACCACTTTACCGATTGCATTGAAATATTCACATAACGTTCAATTCGAATACGTGCGTGTTTTTATATAAGTACTATATAGCTGCCACACATGATAGGTAAAAAAACAAATATTTTAAAAACAGCGCCATCTGTTGGATGTAAAATAAACACACGCTATTCTGAATATGTTACAATTCCAGTTTTATGTTTCCAATTGCATTGTTAAATTAAATTTTCATAGATTTTGCTTGATTTTCATTTTGATTTAATAATTTTGCGTGACATTATGTTGGATTTGAGCTATGTTCTATACTATACCGTTCATTTCATGAGTATAGTTTATTTTTTATTTTTTATTTTTTCATTTTGTGTTTTTAATTGTTCTTCTTATTTTTCAGTGCAATTGGCAGTGGAATTGAGCTGCGTTGATTGGTCTGCATTTGAATTGAAATATTTCGTTAGCATTTTTTTTTTGTTGAAAACAAGAAAATAGACAATGCATTTATTTCACATCTGCATATGTGCCACAAATAACCATGAATCCACCGGCTACAACGTTAACTGCGGTCTTCACATTTTGTGAAAATGACGCGTAGGCGAAAACACTGCTGTATTCGGAAATGCTTACGTATTACACATGGAATTCAAGAAGAAAATATTTTGATCGACGAAACCTAGGAGATCGAGTCGATGGACAATCTAGCATATTCAAACAAACTATGATAGGCAGACTGTTCACCGTGCATCCCAATTAAGATGAATACTTCTTTCTTCACATGCTGTTGATAAATGTGCCAGGTTAAACGTCTTTCCAGCAATTGAGATTTGTCAACGGCGTTACACATGCCACTTTCTGTAGTGCATGTCATGCTCTGAATTTATTGGAGAACGACCGACACTGGGATGTGTGCATTATTAACGCTTCCAACAGGTCACATCCAAATCAAATTCGTGCATTGTTTTCAATCATATTGACCGCCTGTTCTCCTTGATCTCCAACAGAGTAATGTCAGCACTGTGGAGAAATGCCCGACAGACCATTGGAACATTATCTAACACAGTTCAGAGTTACAAATACATTAAAATTTCAACTTAGATTCAACAGAGAAGAAGTTATTTAACACATATGGCAAAATCTCACTGAAGCGACCATACAAGTCATAAATACTCATACTCCGCCTAAGTAAAACACAAACAAGCAGCACTTAGTGGGCCAGCCAGAGGCCTAGGACCCGCGCAGGAATATCCCTAAAAAAAAATCCAACAGTTATAGGAGAAATATTAATCGCACATGCCTGAAGATATTGTTCGTTGAATACGAAGGAAAATTCATATACTGTATGAACATGGATTTCACAGCAGAAATCTACAACGAAGCGTTAATAATGACTGAAGATTTGTGCTTGGAAATCGCAAACAACGTTCTCAGTTGGGAATGCCATCATCGAATCGATCTGCTACTGCTTAGTTCGGATGTAGAATTGCGTCGTGGACAAAATTATAACACGGGTGATCTGTTATCGTATGTGCAATCAAATATTCCTAAGCTAAAGCATGAGCAAAAAGGCATTTGATTAAATAATAAAAACTGTCAATAACGGGCTTGGAGAAATCTTCTTATTAGGTGTGCCAGAAGGAACTGCTGAAACAAACCTAATTGATTGATTCTGGCAGCAATTCATTCCCAAAATGGCATAGCCTAGCTCTTGCGTTTTCCGGAATAGCTGCGACATTGCTACCAGGTGGAAGAACTGATTATTCGGCTTTGAAATTGTCATTGAACATGCAATTCATTGAAACTCCCCGTGCAACATTTCCAAAGCATCCAGCATGGGAAAAGTATTGCAGAAATACAAACTTATTGTTTGGGATGAATGCACATTGGCCCACAAAAAATCGCTCGAGGCTCTTGATCAATCATTGCAAGATTTCCATGGGAACATCAGCCCATTTGGGAACACATTAATATTGCTTGCAGGAGATTTCATGCAACCTGTAATTCCTCGATCGACACCAGCAGATGAAATAAATGCTTGCCTGAAATACTCTACTCTGTTGCGCCACGTAAAGACGTTAAAATTGACTACAAATATGCGTGTCCAGCTGCAAAACGATCCATCAGCTGAGATATTCTCACAACAGTTGCTGGAAATTGGGAACGGAAACGTGCCGGTTGATCTGACCTCAGGACGAATTTCATTGACTCATAACTTCTGCAATTTAGTGATGTCAAAAGAAGAATTGGTTGAAAGAGTATTTCCCAATATTCAAACCAATTATAAAGTTCACGATTGGCTGAGTGAACGAGCTATTCTTGCGGCCAAGAATAAAGACGTCTACTAACTTCACAATAATAGGGCCACCGATCATGGCTTCAAGTTCTCTACTTCTAAGACTTGTGCCATGACTTTTACCCGGAAACGGGTCGTTCTTCGTCCCTCTCTGTCACTTTATGGTCATCCTCTTGAGTACAAAGATTCCACGAAGCTTTTGGGGGTTATTCCTTGACACTCGTTTGTCTTGGTCTCCCCATATCTCTTACCTCCATGTTGAGTGCTCTAAGGCCCTTACCCTCCTTCGGGTCTTGTCCCATACTTCTTGGGGGGCAGATAGGCGCACTCTTCTTGCTTTACATTCCTCTCTCGTCCTGTCTAAGCTCGATTATGGTTGCCCTGCTTACTCGTCTGCTTCTCCTTCTACTCTTCGCCGTCTTGATGCTTTGCACCATACTGGGTTACGCCTCAGTTCTGATTGCCTTTCGTTCGACTCCCGTCCTTAGCTTGTATGTTGACACTGGATTCCTGTCTCTCCAGGACCGCCGTAATCGCTATTGTCTTCGCTATCTTGCGCGGTCCTTACAACATCCTTCCTCTCGCCTCTGTCGTGCTTTAACTTTTACCCCTCCTGCGGTTCCTGTTCCTCTTCACCACCTCCCTCTTTCTGTCCGGTTATCTCGCCTACAGGATTCTCTTTCCGTTCGTATTTGTAATGTTTCTCCTCGTGTTGTTCCTTCTTTGCCCCCGTGGAGAGTCCCTCTTCCGCGGTTTTGTACATCCTTGACCTGCGTCACTAAAGCTTTTACCCCTCCTACGGTTCTAAAACGCCTTTTCCTTGAGCACTTTTCTTCTCACTCCCGCTTCGTTTCTGTCTTCACGGATGGGTCTAAGTCTGCGGACGGTGTTGGCTACTCTGTTGTTTTTCCTGACCGCACTTATATGTGTCGCTTACCTCCAGAGACTAGCATCTTTACAGCGGAGCTTTATGCTACTCTCTATGCTCTTCGTCTCCTTGCTTTCTCGTTGTCAGTCTTCCTTTGTGGTTGTTGTTGACTCTCGTAGTGCCCTCATGGCTCTCGGGTCCTTTAATCCGGTTCATCCAGTAGTTGTCGAGATCCAGCATTGGCTGTTTCTTGTTCACAGTAAATTTAAGTCGGTTGAGTTTTGTTGGGTTCCCAGCCATATTGGTGTGTCTTTAAATGAGCGTGCAGATGCTGCCGCCAAGGAAGCTGTCCGCTCTTGTCCCATCTCTCGTAAAGGTATTCCATATTCCAACTTTTACCCAGTTACCCATTCCTCCGTCTTTACCCGTTGGCAGGCTTCTTAGTCGTCTGTTACTGGTAACAAACAACGTACTCTTAAGTGTTTTGTTTCCTCGTTGCCGTCCTCCTACCACCGTAACCGGCGATGGGAAACAGCTCTGGCGAGGTTGCGTATTGGACAAACTCGCTTAACCCATGGTCACTTGATGGAGCGCCGCCCTGTTCTTTATTGTCCTAGTTGCATTGTCCCTCTTACGGTAGTGCATGTCCTTCTTGAATGTCCTGACTTCCAGGACGAGCGTGTGTCTTGCTTTCCAACCGCCCCTCGCGATCACCTGCCCCTCAATAGAATTCTTGGTGACTCGGATACTTTTGATATCATTCGCCTTATTCGTTTTTATTCTCGTATTGGCATCCTTGGTGATATTTAGCGCCCTCTGATTATTCTGCACATTTAATGGTACTACATAGCCTTCCCGGTTTGGTGCCTTCTTTTGATAATTACTTACTTATATCTTCACAGACAATAGAACAACAAGAAATATTGTATACCCACAAGCATTATGAAATTAAACATATTAAATACGTACACTTTTTCCTTTCTTTTCCATTAAACCAGACTAAGCCACTGCAATGCGTGACGGGTACAGCTAGTAAATAAATAAAACTATATAAATAAAAATGAAAATGTTAGTTTGTTCAAAATCGCTAATCTCCGATAGTTCTTTACCGATTACTTTGAAATTTTGACATAATGTCTCTTTCGTATCTGAGCAGATTTTAATATACATACAATATAGATGTCACGTCTGTGACGAGAGAAAAACATGCTTTTTTAAAAAACTGTGTTTTTCATGTAAGGGAAATCTTTGAAACCACTTTACCGATTGCTTTGAAATTTTGACACAACGTTGCAATCAATTTGCCGCGTGGTTTGATATACCTGCTATATACATGCCTCACCTGTGACAGGAAAAAAAACATTATTTTTTTTAACAGCGCCATCTGTAGGATGTAAGAGCAACACACGCTGTAATCTCCAAAAGTTTTTCACCGATTGCTGTGAAATGTTGACATAACGTGCCATTCGAATACGTGCGTGTTTTTATATATGTACTATATAGCTCCCACACATATGATAGGTAAAAAAAAATTTAAAACGGTGCCATCTGTTGGATGTAAAATCAACACACTCTATTCCAAATATGTTACGATTCCAGTTTTATGTTTCCAACTGCATTGTTAAAAAAAATTTTCATTTATTTTGATTAATTTTCATTTTGATTTAATTATTTTGCATTGATTCTTGTTTTGATTTAATTATTTTGCGTGACATTTCATTGGAACTGAGCTATATTCTTTACTATACCGTTCATTTCATGAGTATAGTTTATTTTTTACTTTTTATTTTTCTCATTTCCTTTTTTAATTGTTGTTCTTATTTTTCAGTGCAATTGGCAGTGGAATTGAGCTGTGTTGATTGATCTGCGTTTGAATTGAAATATTTCGTTAGTATTTTTTCTTTTGAAAACAAGAAAATGGACAATGCATTTATTTCACATCTGCATATGTGCCATAAATAACCATGAATCCACCAGCTACAACGTTAACTGCGTTCTTCACATTTTGTCAAAATGACGCGTTTGCGAAAACACTGCTGTATTCAGCAGTGCCTACGTATTACACATGAAATTCCAGTAGAAAATAATTTGAACGACGAAAACGAGGAGATCGAGTCGATGGACAATCTGGCACATTCAAACAATCTATGCTAGGCAGACTGTTCACCGTGCATCCCAACCAAGATGAATACTTCTTTCTTCACATGCTCTTGATAAATGTGCCCGGTTAAACGTCTTTCCAACAATTGAGATTTGTGAACGGCGTTACACATGCCACTTTCCGTAGTACATGTCATGCTCTGAATTTATTGGCGAACGAACGACATGGGATGTGTGCATTCTTAATGCATCTAACAGGTTACATCCAAATCAACAGAGCAGAAGTTGTTAAACACATATGGCAAAATCTTACTGAAGCGAACATACAAGTCATAAATACTTATACTCCGCCCAAGTAAAACAGAAACATGCAACACTTAGTGGGCCAGCCAAAGGCTTAGGGCCCACGCAGAAATATCCCTAAAAAAAAAATCCAACAGAGTTATGGGAGAAATATTAATCGCACATGGGTAAAGATTCTTACGATTCTTCGCGGCAGGGGATCGTATTCCAGGGACCATAGGATTAAGGGCTTGCCCGAAACGCTACGCGTACTAGTGGCTGTACAAGAATGTAACAACTCTTGTATATATATCTAAAAAAAAAAAAAAAAAAAAAAAAAAAAGATATTGTTCGTCGAATACGCAAGGAAAATTCAAATATGAACATGGATTTCACAGCAGAAATCTACAACGAAGCGTTGATAATGATTGAAGATTTGTGCTTAGAAATAGCAAACAATGTTCTCAGTTGGGAATACCATCATCGAATCGATCTGTTACTGCTTAGTTCGGATGTAGAATTGCGTCGTGGACAAAATTATAACACGGGTGATCTGTTATCATATGTGCAATCAAATATTCCTAACCTAAAGTATGAGCAAAAAGGCATTTACGATCAAATAATTAAAACTGTTAATAACGGGCTTGGAAAAATCTTCTTCTTAGATGCGCCAGGAGGAACTACTGAAACAAACCTATTTAGATTGATTCTGGCAGCAATTCGATCCCAAAATGGCATAGCCTAGCTCTTGCGTTTTCCGGAATAGCTGCGACATTGCTACCAGGTGGAAGAACTGCTCATTCGGCTTTGAAATTATCATTGAACATGCAATTCATTGAAACTCCCCGTGCAACATTTCCAAAGCATCCGGCATGGGAAAAGTATTGCAGAAATACAAACTTATTGTTTGGGATGAATGCACATTGGCCCACAAAAAATCGCTCGAGGCTCTTGATCGATCATTGCAAGATTTGCGTGGGAACATCAGACTATTTGGGAACGCATTAATATTGCTTGCAGGAGATTTCATTCAAGCATTTCCTGTAATTCCTCGATCGACACCAGCAGATGAAATAAATGCTAGCCTGAAATACTCTACTTTGTGGTGTTACGTAAAGACGTTAAAATTAACTACAAATATGCGTGTCCAGCTGCAAAACGATCCATCAGCTGAGATATTCTCACATCAGTTGCTGGAAATTTGGACGGAAACTTGCCGGTTGATCTGACCTCAGGACGAATTTCAATGACTAATAACTTCTGCAATTTAGTGATATCAAAAGAAGAATTGGTTGAAAGAGTATTTCCCAATATCTAAACCAATTATAAAAATCACAATTGGCTGAGTGAACGAGCGGCCAAGAATAAAGACGTCTACTAACTTCACAATAATATTCAGTCTAACATCCAAGGCGAGGTAGTCACATACAAGTTCGTCGACACTGTTGCGGAAGCAGATGAAGCGGTTAATTATCCAACAGAATTTTGGAATTCACTCGAACTGCCAGGGATACCACCGCACGTACTGCAATTGAGAAGCGGTGTGCCAATTATCATGTTATGAAATATCAACCAGCCAAAGCTTTGCAACGGCATGCGAAGGACCTTTCAAAGGTGAAGATGTCCTCATTCCTCGCATTCCTATGATTCCAATGGATTTGCCACTTTAATTTAAGAGATTGTAATTTCCAATTCGATTGGCGTTTGCATTCACCATCAACAAAGCTCAGGGCCACTCTTTAGAATTGTGCGGTTTATATCTAGACACGGATTGCTTCTCACATGGAATATTATATGTTGTTTGTTCTAGATTTGGCAAACCGGACAATCTCCATTTCTCCACAGACAATGGAACAACAAAAAATATTGTATACCCACAAGCATTGTGAAATTAAACATATTAAACACGTGCACTTTTTCTTTTCTTTCTTTTCCATTTAACCAGACTAAGCCACAGCAACGCATGGTGGGTACAGCTAGAATGTGTATAAATGAACATACGACCCCACTTCCAACTCACACTTGATAAACAATGTGGACTTAGTTAATAAGCTATCTACACTGAATTTAAATTTTTATTTTAAACTAATATGTTTTGATGTGACCTCTTTATTCACTACAGTACCTGTTGATGATCTGTTAGAATTTCTACGTGAGGAACTGCCCAAATATAATTTGAGCTTGCAGACCAATAAAGTATTGGAACTTATCAAATTGTGTATAAAAAACAGTTATTTTAGTTTTTAGGAAAATTTTTCAAACAAACATTTGGAATGACGATGGGCAATCCTCTTTCCCCGGTTTTAAGCAATCTGTATATGGAATTCTTCGAAACAAAAATCTTATCCAGGATTATCCCTGCTAATGTTGTTTGGTTTAGGTATGTTGATGATATTTTGTGCTTATGGCCGTGTGACAAAGACCAGATAGTTTTTCTTAATGAACTTAATTCTCTAGTACCTTAAATAAAATTCACTTCTGAGACTGAGGAGAATGGTACTCTTCCGTTTTTGGACATTATGATTAATAGAGTCACTAGAAAGTTCAAATTTAATGTGTATAGGAAACCTACCAACGTGGGGCCGTATGTTCATTTTTATTCGAATCATCATAGTAAAGTTAAACAAGGCAGTTTTTCCAGGAAGGTTTCTACAAGCTTTGAGGGTATGCAGCCCTGAGTTTTTTGATGAAGAGATTGCTAAAATATATGAAATTGGGAAGAGTTAAGAGATTGCTAAAATATATGAAATTGGGAAGAGTTAAGAGATTGCTAAAATATATGAAATTGGGAAGAGTTTACAATATCCTAAGAGGTTTTTGGATTTCTCGTTTGAACAAGCCAAGCGTACGTTTTATAATCACGTTCCCAAGGCGAAACCAGAAATTAATAACTTATTGGTGGTACCTTATGCGAGTGGATTTGAAAAACTGTCTCCGATTTTTAAGAAACTTAATATAAATTTGGTGTTCACTAATAGTACGATCAAATCCAATTTAATAAAAACTCCCCTGATACAACAGGTTGTGTGTAATTCGATTCCCTGCAATGATTGTGATTTTGGGTACCTTGGACAAACAGGAAAGTCCTTACAATTGCGGTTGTCACAACACGCTTATAGTATTAGAACTGCCCAAATGTCTAATGCATTGAATCTGCACACGAATTTATGCGATCACAATATTAACTGGAATGGGGCGTAACTACCAATTGCGGTAATTACGTGGAACGGAATTTGATTGAGTCTGCTCAAATCAGTCAGTGTCCAAATCTTCTTAATATTAGTACTGGTATGTACAAACTTGATCCATTTTTTAAGTTATAATATTGCACAACAGTTTAAGAAAAAACTCTGATAGAGAAGCTTATAATGTCTCATTACAATTTTATATTCATATATTGTGCATTCATGAGGCTTTTCTTTAATCTTTCCTCCTTATTCTCTGACCGCTTAATCCTCTTTGACCATTCTAAGCAAAGCTATACCTGTTTCAGGTTAATTCTTTCCCTAGAGATGGGTTGGTCAGGTTCCAGGTGTCGGCCTGTATCCTCTCTCTCTTCCCTTAGTCAGTCTGGTGTTGACAAAGGCTTTAACAGGCCGAAACGTTCACTTCCTTTCATATTTCTCTGTGGATATTCCGCATTTAAATAAATAAATAAATATATATATATATATATATATATATATATATATATATATATATATATATATATATATATATATATATATATATATATATATATATAGGGGGGTACCACCACTGGTGTAATTATAGGGACCCACAGCCTCAGAGAAGGGAAGACAGAGCACTCAGGGAAAAACTTGACATTTAACTCTGAATACGAAAGAGTGTTCACTTCTCCTACCACCCCCTTTTTTTTTTATTATGATGTACACTTTATTATGCAAGGTTATACAGTTACATATCTGATTTTATACAAAAAATGAACATTAAGAGGACACAAGAAAAAGTTCGCTTCCTAGAGGCTGTAGATTTCCTCGAACTCCTCCGACGCCGGGCAGGAACCGAGGATGCAGCGGGCATTTCCCCTCTGGATCGCGACACTGAGGCGCTGAAAGAGAAAACTTGCTGCTCTAGGGTCTCTTGTGGTGTCAATGAGCTTGGAACCAAGATCCTTAAGAAACCTTCTTGCACTCTCACCCCATGGGCCTAGGGTCTCAGACCCTATTGGAACGAAATTGTACCTTTGATCTAATTGCCTGTACTTGACTGACTTTTGTTTTTCTCTGTGTGTCGCTGCGGCTCCTGCCGTGCCGGCAGAGAGGGTGATGTATGTCGTTGCCAGGGTGGATACGCAAGTATAGTCCCATGCTAACTGCCTGCCACCCTTCCACGGACGCAGTGTGATTCCGTCTGGTCGGCCGGCAAAGCTAACAGAGTCACGGTTCAGTAGGTTGCGGGGCTCTCTCTCCGCTGGACACTGAGCAGAGGCAAGGCTTCTTTTAATGATGTCGTTGACTTCGTCGTGTCTAGTGTGCCAACCACCCGATTTTCCACAGTGCAGGCCATGCAATCCATATTCGTCAGCATCTGCCTCGCCGCAAATACACCTGTGAACAGTGTGGATAGGGGCAGCAAGGCGGAGAGCGACTGCAATACGGAGCTCCTGCGGATCAAGACGTGTGCCTGTCGCAGACATAGGGACTGCCAGAAGGAAGTCCCCTGCATGGGGAGCCTGCACAGCTGTGAGGCGTGCACGATCACTGGGGGTTGTTGCTGCCTCCAGCAAAGCTGTGGCTTCTTTGTCTACAATGGGGCTGTCCCAACTGGATTGTTTCTTGGCTTTCGGCATGGCTGGTCTGAGTGCTGGGTCTGTCATGGCACCCCATTTCGTGTCACATTCCGTGTAGTGGGGGTCCTGTATCCCCGCTACATCACTCAGGGTGTCAGGTAGAATTTCCTTAACCAGGTCATCTGATGCTGAGGAGGAAGACAGGAAGGCTGGGACTGCAATTTGGGTGGCGGTGCGGACACCCAAGCCACCGAGCCTGACAGGAAGAGTGGCTTGTTTCCACTGGCATTCGTTGAGAGAGAGGTTAACAACTTTTTCCAGCATGGTCTTCAGTAGGAGGTCATACTCGTCAAGCTTTGGGTTGTTGTAAGATGGGGCGCACCTCAGAAAGTAGGTTAGCCTCGGAAGGGATAGGCATTTGGTGAGGAGATAAAAAGCATCGTGGGCATCGATGTCACCTATTCTGTCTTCCATCCTCCTAAGGTCTGCGATTTTCTTGTCGAGGATCTCCTCAATGGCGTTAGACCCGAGGGGAGCTCCAATGAGGGTGCTGTTCTCGGCCCTAATGACATGGGCTCCAGGCAAGGCAGACCTTATTCTAGCTACGATATCTGGGTTGGAGGAGACTACTTCACACTTGGAAGGGTTCAGGACGAGACCCAGGCTTACTTCTTGCTCCCTTATTTTCCTGATATCTGACAAGAGGTGGTCTACGGTGCCAGCTATAGTGCCATCATCCAAAAACCAGATGTTGAACTCGCTGGACAAGCTTTCGGTGATTTCTTTTAAGACTAAGCAGAAAAGAAGGGGAGCAAGAGGATCACCTTGCTGAACACCTTCACATGATCTGATTTCATGTTCACCAAAGAGCAGTTTTGACTCGCCACTGTAGCACGATAGTATGAACGGGTAGAGGGGCCGGAAATGGCGATGTACGGCACAAAGTACTGCATCTCTTCTTACCATGTTGAAGGCATTCTTAAAGTCCAGTTTGAGCAGGGCCTTTTCATCAGAAATGTTTGTGATGTATGCTCGTGCTGCATGGGCAGCCGCTTCACAGCCTTGGGGGATTCCAAATCCTAGCTGGATTGGTTTCAGCAATTCAGCCGCTTGCTGGCTGACAACCCTCGTAGCAGCCTTGGCAATCAGGCGTCGGAGAGTGTTGCCAACAGCGATTGGCCTGATTCCTTCGTCCTTCTTTTTGAGAGCACAGAGGGAGGCACCAAAAAAGAGAGGCCTGATGACCTCAGGTATCTCACCAGCCAGACACATGTTGACGAACCTTGTGAGTTCCATAAGAAGATCTTGTGCAGCATCACCAACCGCAGGATTTAACATTTGCTTGATATGTTGAGGTTTTAACCCTGTAAAGCCGCCTGCTGACCCAGGTGGAAAAGAAAGGGCTGCTTTGTAGACCTCAGATTCACCAACTGTTAATGGGTCTGAAATGGTGTCGGCTGATGGCGGAACGATGTTGTCGCCTTAAGGCGACCTATATATATATATATATATATATATATATATATATATATATATATATATATATATATATATATATATATATATATATATATATATATATATAGGGCTGCTTTGTAGACCTCAGATTCACCAACTGTTAATGGGTCTGAAATGGTGTCGGCTGATGGCGGAACGATGTTGGCGCCTTGAGGCGACCTATATATATATATATATATATATATATATATATATATATATATATATATATATATATATATATATATATATATATATATGTGTGTGTGTGTGTGTGTGTGTCGTACCTAGTAGCCAGAACGCACTTCTCAGCCTACTATGCAAGGCCCGATTTGCCTAATAAGCCAAGTTTTCCTGAATTAATATATTTTCTCTATTTTTTTTCTTATGAAATGATAAAGCTACCCATTTCATTATGTATGAGATCAATTTTTTTATTGGAGTTAAAATTAACGTAGATATATAACCGAACCTAACCAACCCTACCTAACCTAACCTAACCTAACCTATCTTTATAGGTTAGGTTAGGTAGCCGAAAAAGTTAGGTTAGGTTAGGTTAGGTAGCCGAAAAAGTTAGGTTAGGTTAGGTTAGGTAGGTTAGGTAGTCGAAAAACAGTTAATTCATGAAAACTTTGCTTATTAGGCAAATCGGGCCTTGCATAGTAGGCTGAGAAGTGCATTCTGGCTACTAGGTACGACATATATATATATATATATATATATATATATATATATATATATATATATATATATATATATATATATATATATTGTGATCAGTATGGATCTTAAGCTACTTTTTGGCGAACGTGAAATTGACTCGCGAGAAGGCGTCCAACAGGGTGACCCCCTGCTCCTCTCCTTTTCTGCTTAGTCATCAAACAAGTCACAGAGGTCCTGTCCAGCGAGCATAACATCTGGTTCTTGGATGATGGTACCCGAGCTGGTTCCCAAGACTCCCTCCTGGAGGACATCAGAAAAATCCAGGAGCAAGGTGCAGTTTTAGGCCTCACCCTGAACCCTTCTAAATGTGAAATAATATGTTCCAACCAGGGCATAGTAGAGAGAATAGAGGGTCTTCTGCCAAATATCCATAAAACTAAACCTGAAGACAGCACACTCCTAGGAGCTCCCCTGGGGTTGAAAGCCATCGATGAGGTCCTTGATAAGAAAATCGCCGACCTTAAGAGGATGGATGGGAGGATTGAGGATATTGATGCTCATGATGCACTCTACCTCATCACCAGATGTCTGTCCCTCCCCAGGTTAACCTACTTTCTGAGGTGTTGACCATCTTACAGTAGCCAAAAACTAAGTGAGTATGACCGGTTACTGAAATCAATGCTAGAAAAAGCCCTTAACCTCTCTCTCGATGACCTACAGTGGATACAAGCCTCTCTTCCCATAAGACTTGGGGGCCTCGGAGTTCGAACAGCAACGCAAATCGCTGTTCCAGCCTTCCTGTCCTCCTTATCAGCATCCGACGACCTTGTGTAGGAAATTCTACCTGCCCACTTACATCAGCTGGCAGGTGTACATGATCCCAATTTTACACGCTGTGCCACAGAGTGGGACTCTCGTGCAGGCCAATCACCTCAACCACCATCCCCAAAAGCCCACAAGCAATCCAGCTGGGATGGCCCCATTGTAGATCAAGTTGCTGCAGAGTGCCTGGGTGCTGCAACAACACAACACGACATTGCTCGCCTCACAGCAGTAGCAGCACCACATGCAGGGGATTTCCTGTTAGCAATCCTAATGTCGGCAACTGGCACGCGTCTCACACCACACGCCCTCCGAATTGCTGTGGCCCTCCGCCTTGCTGCCCTAATCCACACCAGATATAGGTGTATTTGGGGCGAGGTGGTGGCTGACAGGTACGGCCACCATGGCCTACTCTGCCAAAGCACAGGGGGATGGCACTCGAGGCACAATGAAGTTAACGACATCATCAAGAGGAGCCTCACCACAGCTGGATGCCCAGCTGAAAGAGAGCCCCGTTACCTAATGGCCCTTAACTCTGATGCTCTTATTGGTCGCCCGGATGGTATCACAGTGAACCCCTGGAAGAATGGCAAGCAGTTGGTATGGGACTACACGTGCGTATCAACCCTGGCCAACACCTACATTAACCTCAGTGTTGCACAACCAGGTGGCGCTGCCACCCACAGGGAAGCAGCCAAATCCCGTAAGTATAGTGAACTGGATCACCACTACAATTTTGTCCCCATTGCTTCTGAGACACTCGGCGCCTGGGGTAAAAGTGCTATCAGTGTTTTGAAGGAACTGGGTTCTAGGCTCATTGAAACAACAAGAGACCCAAGAGCTGCAAGCTTTCTTTTCCAGCGCCTCAGTGTGGCGATACAGAGGGGAAATGCACACTGCATCCAGGGTTCCTGCCCGCCATCTGAGGAACTGGAGGAACTCGACAACCTATGATAACCATCTTTGTAACCCATATGTAACTCCTTTTTTGTAACAAAGTTCAAATAAAATATATATGTGTACATACAAAAGAATGGGGGTGGTAGGAGAAAATAATATTAGTGTTCAGTGAGAAACCACAAGGTCTCATCTGAATACTTTTTATTTTCTTCTCCGAGGCTATGGGTCCCCACATTGGCACCAGAGGTGGTACCCTCACAAACTTTTATATATATATATATATAATATATATATATATATTATATATATATATATATTGTGACGGTAAAGTGTTGGAGTGCTGATGTTCGGCAGTCCTCCAATGGCAGGTGCCAATGCCTGGTCACACTTGCCAAAAAAAAAAGAGACTGCTTGCATTTTTGTCTGTGGTAAGGTAATGGGAAGACACGCAAAACACAAAATATAAACAATGAAATTTTAAATACTTAAGAAAACAAGATATGAACAAAGACAATCCCTTGGCTTATGTAAAATTCAAAACAAGTCAACAAACATAACATGAATAATTACTAGATTTGAAAATTTACTCTACAATAAAATAATGTGCAATGCAATAATAATCAGGTGCTGAGAATATTGGCTATAGCTGCTACCTCCCTTAGTATACGACAGCAAGGGCTTAGTATACCAGAGAGAGAGAAGTCAACTTCTAAGAGCACAGGAATATTTCTGAAGAGAACGGCTTGAGCTGGCCCAGACGTCGACTCAGGTAGAGGGCGTGAGTGCAGGTGCAGGTGTGCTGTCGGCGATACACCAGCTAATTAGGAGCAGGCAGGCGGAGAATGGGTAGTTAGCTCGTTGACGACGGGCGTTGAGCCGGCGTGACGGGTGGTGCAGGGTACGCTTTGCTTCCTGGTCAAAACGTTTTGTGCTACTGGTGGACGTATCTTTAATGTTGCATCTTGTACTTGTAGAACGACTTGACTGATATAGGGAAGAGCAGGCTCAATCTCTCTTGAAAGAGATTATCGTCACAACTCTCCCATGAAGTCTGCGATTTCGGAAGAAGTTACGTCTTCATGTGGTAGAGTGATAGGTGGAGCTGTCTCTACTTCATAGACTCTGGAGAGGGCGTCGGCTATGATGTTGTCAGAACCCTTGATGTAGAGATCTTCAGGTTGAATTTCTGCAGATATCAAGCCCATTGTAGAAGCCGTCGATTGTTGACTTGGGCTTGCTGCAGGAAGTGTAGGGTGTTGTGGTACGTGTAGATGGTGGTAGGCCGAGCACTTTTCAGGTATGGAGCAAAGTGCTGTAGATTCAGGACGATGGAGAGTAGCTCCCTGTCGATTGTGCTGTAGTTCCTTGTAGCTGTGGTCGCTAACAGGTAGGTTCTCCTCACCTCGTTGTTGCATTAGGTCACCCCCGATGCCGGTACCACTGGCGTCGACATGGAGGATGAAAGGCTTCGTGATATCTGGCGAGGTGAGAATAGGATTAGAATATGGCAAAGGAGCACTATTATGGTCCTGAAAATGGTTATGAAGATCAGGGAGGATTTCCGAATTTGAAAGCGCTGATTCAGTGTCAGTGCTTTCGGGAGGAGAAGCAGGGAAGGTCTCACTGTGGATGTATGGACTTTTAAAGGTAGAATATGCTACTAACACAGTGGGAGGAGTACCGTTATATAGCTTCAGGAGGTTGACGTGGCACAACTGGGTCTTCCGCCGCCTATCTGGAGTCTCTAGAACGTAGTTGTGGTTGTTTCTGCACTCCTTGATGCGGTAGGGTCCTGAAAACCTGTTTTGCAAGGGAGAACCTGGGATAGGGAAATAGGCCAACACGAAGCCTCCCGGTTTAAATTTCCTTACTTTGCTGTTCTGGTCGTAATGAGTCTTCATCCTCTCCTGTGCTTTCAATAGATTATCTTGGGCAAAACTGTGGACTCTCTCTAGAATGTGTTGTAGGTTTTGAAGAAACTGGGGCACATTCTGATGCTCATTGAAGGTGGCATCACGTAGAGAGTCTTTAAAAGCTTTGAGAGGAGTACGGCACTTACGTCCGTAGAGCATCTCATAAGGAGAATTTCCTAGAGACTCATTGGGAAGACTTCTAAAAATACACATAATGAGGTCAAGTTGTTTATCCCAATCCTTAGAGGTCTCATTGCAAAACTTCTTTAGGAGTGCTTTAATAGTCTGATGACTACGCTCAAGAGAACCCTGTGAAGCAGGATGATAGGGGCTGGACAATACCTGTGTGATGTTGAACTCTTCCAGTGTCCTCTTAAAGAGATCACTGGTGAAGTTGGTGCCACAGTCACTCTGAACCTCCCTTGGAAATCCATACTGGGTGAAGATCTTCAATAAGTGTTTCACCACAGTAGCAGCCGTAATGTTCTTTACTAGAACTGCTATAGGGAATCTGGTGGTAGGACACAGGATGGTTAGTATATAGGCGTTGCCAGAACTGGTCCGAGGTAAAGGACCAACACAGTCTATAATAAGTCTGTGGAAAGGTTCCGCAGGCACCTGGATGGGTGTCAGTGGTGCTCTGGGGATAGAGATGTTCGGTTTACCTGCCATCTTACATGTATGACACTGTTTGACGCTATTTACCATACCTGGCCAGTAGTAGTCTTGACGGATTCCGTGGTAGGTTTTGTTAAAACCGTAGTGCGAAAGTGCTCCGTGAGCCAGGTGTAGAATAGTGGGCCGCAGGCTGGCAGGAATCACTAGTTGTTCGACGTTGGCCCAATCGTCCTCCTCCTTCAGTTTACTGGGTCTATATCTGCGGTAGAGCAACTCGTTCTCTAGAAAGAACCCAGGTATACTGTCAGGTTGAGTCTCAGCCTGGAAGAATAATGGTGTCAAGGTAAGATCTTCCCTCTGTAACTTACGGAACTCCAACGCGGTAAGATTCGGGAGTAGTTTCTGAGGGTCTTGAGGGACAGCGGTAGCAGTAGAGTCAGCTGGCTGTGGTCGTGCAGCTTGTGCACGGGTGGTCACCAAAACCGGAGGAGAAACTTGATCACTCTCTTGAACCTTTGCTGGAACATACTCAAAGATGGGATTATCCATTACAGAGGTACACACCTGGGGTTTGTCCATGACGATCAGGTTGGTCGGTTGCAGGTCTTCTGCCAAGTCGTTGCCCAGGAGAAGTTGCACTCCAGACATGGGAAAAGACTTTTCCCTGATGGCGAGTTGGACTTCACCGGTCACGACGGGACAATCCAGGTGGACTCTGGCGAGTGGATAAGGAGTGGTAGTAGTGAGGTCAGTGATGAA
The DNA here is from genome assembly GCF_040958095.1 of Procambarus clarkii. NCBI lineage: Eukaryota > Metazoa > Arthropoda > Malacostraca > Decapoda > Cambaridae > Procambarus > Procambarus clarkii. The sequence goes on from NC_091165.1 coordinate 6,907,617, forward strand.
GACAGTTTCTCCGGTGTAGGCGATGTTGGGCACAGCCGACTTCAAAATAATCGATTGAAGAGCGGCTGTGTCCCTCAAGATCTTCAATTTGAAACGTCCCTCCGGATTTGAACCGTTGGCAGAGACAGTTCCTGTATACAGGTGCTTACTGAAAAGAGAAAGATCATTAACATGAACACCAACATTCATCACAGGCTTACCGGATTTAGGAGGAGTCTGTTTGGGTTTAGTGGATTCAGTATTACCTTTGTATTGAGACTTACCACATTTATCTATGGTATGTCCATAGAGTCTACAATACTTACAGTACAATTGCGAGTTAGCTTGATCAGTACTCACTTTCTCGTAACTGTACCAAGACTTCTTACTGGAAGATGGTTCTGGTGTCAGCCGGTGGATGAGGCTGTAAGTGTCAGCCGACTTCGCACATTTTAGGTAGTCGGTCTCTTCTTTATCTGCTAAATATAAACGGACAGGAGGAGGCACACGCCTCAAGAATTCTTCAACTAGCATGAGGTTGACGAGTTCTGCAAAGGTAGAGACATGTGCTGCTTCCAGCCATTTCATAAAATATCTCCTTTTGGTATTAGCAAATTCTAGAAAGGTGGTGGTACTTGCCTTTAGGTGGTCACGGAATTTTCGTCGGTAGCTTTTGGGTGGAGAGAAGGTAGGCGTCCAACACTGCTTGCTTCAGGGTCTGGTAGTCATTCTCAGGCGCCAAAGTTCTGAGAGTAACTGCAGCTCTACCTGTGAGATGTACTCTGAGAAGGGTAGCCCATTGGTCGGCAGGCCAGCTAAGTTGATTAGCAAGGGTCTCAAAGGTGGTAAGAAATACGTCGACCTCTGTCTCTACGAATGGTGGCATTAACTTACTTGCATGGGAGATATTGAAACTTACTGGAAGACTGGCTGTAGCTTGTTGGCGTTGAGTGAGGTGTGTAGTTTCCAACGCGAGTTCTTGTTGACGACATTCCATAGCCAGAGCTGCTTGTTGTTTGTCATGCTCGCGTTGTATCTCCAGGTGACGATGTTTTGCTTCAAGCTGTACTCGCTCACGCTCACGGAGTATTGCAATCTCACGTTCTTGTTCTTCTTTCCTCAAGGCAACTTCTCGTTCTTTTATTTGTAGGGCTTCTTTTTGTTGCTCTCGCTCGATCTTGGCAAGTTCTAGTTTGAGTTTCATAGTTGCCAAATTAGGTTTATCTGCAATAGAGTAAGTTTCGTGAGTTTCAGAGTCAATTTTACCTTCCTCTAAGAGATAATCCAGTAACAGGTTATGCAGTTCATTTTTGTTGGCTCCATGGGGAACATCTGATTGATACTCATGTGCAAGAGTTTGTAATTCGGTCCTCTTGGCACGACTTAAGTTCCCTATTTCACCTGCTGGATCTGCACGGAAAGCTTGGAGACGAAACATGGTGAAATTAGCAAATAAATGTACAACGAATATACTGTTGTGATATGGTGAATGTCAGAAACAGGACAACGTGGCAACTGGTACCTATCCTGTGGAATCGTTAACAATTAATGTTAATTTCAAGATGGTAAATGATTAATAAATCAAGATCGCAGGAAATCTTGTACCCGGTACTCTATGTAAGAGGATAAGGGCAAGAAAATCCTACTAAGTAAGCGAAACTGAGTTTCTAAAACAAATGAAACATTTAATTGCCTCAAAAGTGAATTAGGTAGTCCAAGAATGTAGGCTTACCTTGCCGAGTCTCTATAGGACATAAGCAAGTTTTTCCCACTGAAATGAAATATGATACTTACAGAATTAGCGAACTTTTGTGCTCTGAAAAAAAAGAAAGCTAATTCCCTACCTAAGAAAATATCATCATCTCTGACCGACGTGTAGTGGTGCGAGGTGTCAACTGGTGACGAGAACTGCTGCTGAGGTCCCAATTCAGCAACAAAGTTCGTGCTAGAGGAACTATGGCCCTCTTTATCCTCCTACAGTCGGATTGCAGAAGATTAGGTGCTCTTGACCCGGGGACAGACAAAGTACCAGGGTACCAATATGATGATCTGCCGAAAATATGAGAAATATCCTAGGGACAAAAGGTGGTAAACACGAGTAATAACACGGAGGGAGAGATGACCAATTAAGAGAATGACTGAGGCCTACAGTCACCACGTAATCCAAAGTTGTCTAACACTCACCATATGTTACTCTCGGAATGCACAATACACACAGCACCATATCAAAATAAAATTGAATATTGAAAATAGTGAAAAGCAACTGTACCAAAGCCAAGTACGCTTACCACAAATTTACGTTCTAGTACTAGTACCTGAGTGAAGCTCCTTGGACAGGCCCCCATGAAATGTGACGGTAAAGTGTTGGAGTGTTGATGTTCGGCAGTCCTCCAATGGCAGGTGTCAATGCCTGGTCACACTTACAAAAAAAAAAAAGAGACTGCTTGCCTGTTTGTCTGTGGTAAGGTAATGGGAAGACACGCAAAACACAAAATATAAACAATGAAATTTTAATTACTTTAGAAAACAAGATATGAACAAAGACAATCCCTTGGCTTATGTAAAATTCAAAACAAGTCAACAAACAAAACAACATGAATAATTACTAGATATGAAAATTTACTCTACAATAAAATAATGTGCAATGCAATAATAATCAGGTGCTGAGAATATTGGCTATAGCTGCTACCTCCCTTAGTATACGACAGCCAGGGCTTAGTATACTAGAGAGAGATGTCAACTTCTAAGAGCACAGGAATATTCTGAGGAGGATGGCTTGAGCTGGCCCAGACGTCGACTCAGGTAGAGGGCGTGAGTGCAGGTGCAGGTGTGCTGTCGGCGATACACCAGCCAATCAGGAGCAGGCAGGCGGAGAATGGGTAGTTAGCTCGTTGACGACGGGCGGTGAGCCGGCTTGTACTTGTAGAATGAAGTGATTGATATAGGGAAGAGCAGACTCAATCTCTCTTGAAAGACATTATCGTCACAAAATATATATATATATATATATATATATATATATATATATATATATATATATATATATATATATATATATATATATATATGTATATATATATATATGTTGTACCTAGTACCCAGAACGTCGTACTCGGCCTGCTATGCAAGGCCCGATTTGCCTAATAAGCCAAGTTTTCCTTAATTATATATATATATATATATATTAGTATATATATATATTAGTATATATATATATATATATATATATATATATATATATATATATATATATATATATATATATATATATATATATATATACTAATATATATGAAAAGGAATGTACGAAAGATCGAGAAAATTCGTGTTAGAATTATTAATCTTCCTTTTTCGGTCATATTTAATAATATATGTCTACAGGAAAGACTGCTACCAAAATATACTAATATATATATATATATATATATATATATATATATATATATATATATATATATATATATATATATATATATATATATATGCAACAATGATCACAAAAACACTGATCCAAGTATGCAGAATAACCACATATGAAAAATAGAAAATGCTTAACACGTTTTCGGCTAATTCGCCTTCATCAGAGCAAAGTAGAATCAAATTGATTCTACTTTGCTCTAATGAAGGCGAATTAGCCGAAAACGCGTTAAGCATTTTCTATTTTTCATATGTGGTTATTCTGCATATATATATATATATATATATATATATATATATATATATATATATATATATATATATATATATATATATATATATATATATATATATATATATATATATATATATATATATATCAGTGAGGATCCACAAGGTCTTCTCTGAGGCTATGGGTCCCTACACTTGCACCAGAGGTGGTACCCCTTCTATATATATATATATATATATATATATATATATATATATATATATATATATATATATATATATATATATATATATATATATGTCGTACCTAATAGCCAGAACGCACTTCTCAGCCTACTATTCAAGGCCCGATTTGCCTAATAAGCCAAGTTTTCATGAATTAATGTTTTTTCGTCTACCTAACCTACCTAACCTAACCTAACCTAGCTTTTTTGGCTACCTAACCTAACCTTACCTATAAATATAGGTTAGGTTAGGTTAGGTAGGGTTGGTTAGGTTCGGTCATATATCTACGTTAATTTTAACTCCAATAAAAAAAAATTGACCTCATACATAGAGAAAACGGTTGCTTTATCATTTCATAAGAAAAAAATTATAGTAAATATATTAATTCAGGAAAACTTGGCTTATTAGGCAAATCGGGCCTTGAATAGTAGGCTGAGAAGTGAGTTCTGGCTACTAGGTACGACATATATATATATATATATATATATATATATATATATATATGTTGCAACCCGTTCTCGCAAATTCATAAAGTCAATATTGACTTATTAACTACGTGCATAGGTGATATACTAAACATAATAGATACCTCTAAAAAGATTCATAGAAAACACCGACCTTACCTAACCTTGTTAGTATCTTAAGATAAGCATCTTATTGCTTCGTAATTACAATTATTACTTAACCTATACCTATTATAGGTTAGGTAATAATTGTAATTACGAAGCAATAAGATGCTTATCTTAAGATACTAACAAGGTTAGGAAAGGTCGGTGTTTTCTATGAATCTTTTTAAGGGTATCTATTATGTTAAGTATGTCACCTATGCACATATTTAATAAGTCAATATTGACTTATCAAATTTGCGAGAACGGGTTGTATATATATATGTATATATATATATATTTATATATATATAAATATATATATATATATATATATATATATATATATATATATATATATATATATATATATGTATATGTATATATATATTTATTTATTTATTTATTTGAAAACTCCACACCCCAGAAGTGACTCGAACCCATACTACCATGAGCACTATGCAACTGGTGTACTGTAGACCTTAACCACTCGACCAACAGTGACCATACAAAAGATGATGGTAGCCAAGGCTATTTGCCCATCATACTGACGACACTTTGATGGTAATCTTGGGCATAGTTATTTTATCCAATAACCTCATTTTGTGGGGCCACATGAACAACACAAATGTGAACAAGCCTGAATGGTCCCCAGGCATATATGCAACTGAAAATTCCACACCCCAGATGTGACGATGTGACTCGAACTCATACTGCCAGGAGCACTATGCTACTGGTGTACTGGAGACGTTAATCACTCGACCATCAGTGACCGTACAATAGATGATGGTAGCCTGTAACATAATTAGCATAGTGTATGTTGCTCTTACGTGCAACAGATGGCGCTGTTTCTTAAAAATACATATTTTTACCTGTCCCAGGTGTGGAATCTATACTTATTCTTTCGAAATGAATGGTATGGTAAACAACACAGCTCAATTCCATCGCAAAGTCACACAAAATAATTAATTCAAAATGCAAAAATCTCAAAACCTATGAAAGTTCAATTTACAATTGCAATCGGAAACATTGAAATGGAATCGTAACAGATTTAGCATAGCGTGTGTTACTATTAGTAGCAACAGAACGTGCTGTTTTCAAAAAAACATCTTTTTACCTGTCACAGGTGTGACATCTATATAGTAGGTACATAAAATGTGAGCGTATTCGAATAGAACGTCGAGTAAAAATTTCAAAGCAATCGATGAAGAACTTTCAGAGATTAGAGTGTGTGTTGCTGTAAGACCCAACACATTGCGTTGTTAAAAAAAATATAAAGTAGGTATATAAAAACACGTGCCTATTCAAATGCAACGTTGTGTCAAAATTTCAAAGCAATCGGTGAAGAACTTTCGGAGATAAGCGATTTTCAACAAAATTTTCAACAAATTTTCATCTGTCTTGTGTTGAAAGTTTGCTCTATCTTGTGATGAAAGTTTTGTTCACCTCATCCAAAACGGTTGTAACATATCACCTCACCCAAATGCGGGTATATGAGATGAAATCTGTTTAAATGATAGCATAGGAGAACTCTGTTTAGTGTTTGCAGGTTATAGTTATGTATGTGTAAACTAAAGTCTTTGAAAATGTAATAAGTTATTACAAAATGTGTTCAAGTGTCACGTCAGATTAGAAATAAAAATGAATTTTGGAGAATCAATTTTTCAATTACCATCGACAGTGAAAAGAAACATAAGGAATATTGAGAAAATTCGTGTTAGAATTATTTTATCTTACTCTCTCCGTCATATTTAATAATAAAAGATTACAAGAAAGACTGCTACCAAAATATCCTAATATATATATATATATATATATATATATATATATATATATATATATATATATATATATATATATATATATATATATATATATATATATATATATAATATATATATATATATATATATATATATATATATATATATATATATATATATATATATATATATATATATATATATATATATATATATATATTTTATTATTAAATATAACCGAAAAAGTAAGATTAATAATTCTAACACGAATTTTCTCAATCTTTCGTACATTTCTTTTCACTGTTGGTGGTAATTCAAAAATCAATTCTCCAAAATTCATTTTTATTTCTAGTCTGACGCGACACTTGAGCGCGTTTCGTAAAACTTATTACATTTTCAAAGACTTTAGTTTACACATACACAACTGAATAGAACTTACACATCTCGGATTTGTTTATATCTACATTTGAGTGAGGTGGATGGGGTGAGGTGGTATTTAATAGGGTATTAATTTCATCAACACAAGATAGAACACGAAACAATAGGTATTGAATAGAAGTGATTGTAGAAAGCCTATTGGTCCATATTTCTTGATGCTTCTATATTGGAACGGAGTCTTGAGGTGGGTAGAATATAGTTGTGCATTAATTGGCTGTTGATTGCTGGTGTTGACTTCTTAATGTGTAGTTCCTCGCAAACGTCAAGCCGCCTGCTATCGCTGTATCTATCGATGATTTCTGTGTTGTTTACTAGGATTTCTCTGGCGATGGTTTGGTTGTGGGAAGAGATTATATGTTCCTTAATGGAGCCCTGTTGCTTATGCATCGTTAAACGCCTAGAAAGAGATGTTGTTGTCTTGCCTATATATTGGGTTTTTTGGAGCTTACAGTCCCCAAGAGGGCATTTGAAGGCATAGACGACGTTGGTCTCTTTTAAAGCGTTCTGCTTTGTGTCTGGAGAGTTTCTCATGAGTAGGCTGGCCGTTTTTCTGGTTTTATAGTAAATCGTCAGTTGTATCCTCTGATTTTTGTCTGTAGGGATAACGTTTCTATTAACAATATCTTTCAGGATCCTTTCCTCCGTTTTATGAGCTGTGGAAAAGAAGTTCCTGTAAAATAGTCTAATAGGGGGTATAGGTGTTGTGTTAGTTGTCTCTTCAGAGGTTGCATGGCGTTTCACTTTCCTTTTTATGATGTCTTCGACGAAACCATTGGAGAACCCGTTGTTGACTAGGACCTGCCTTACCCTACAGAGTTCTTCGTCGACTTGCTTCCATTCTGAGCTGTGGCTGAGAGCACGGTCGACATATGCGTTAACAACACTCCTCTTGTACCTATCTGGGCAGTCGCTTTTGGAATTTAGGCACATTCCTATGTTCGTATCCTTAGTGTAGACTGCAGTGTGGAAACCTCCGCTCTTTTCCATGACTGTTACATCTAGAATGGGCAGCTTCCCATCCTTTTCCATCTCGTAAGTGAAACGCAGCACGGAACTCCGCTCAAATGCCTCCTTCAGCTCCTGCAGATGTCTGACATCAGATACCTGTGTAAAAATGTCGTCAACATACCTGCAGTATATGGCCGGTTTCAAGTTCATGTCGACTAAGACTTTTTGCTCGATGTTTTTCCATGTAGAAGTTTGCAAACAGGACACCTAGGGGAGAACCCATGGCGACCCCATCTACTTGCTTATACATGTGCCCATCCGGGCTCAAGAAGGGTGCCTCTTTAGTACAAGCTTGGAGTAGTTTCCTTAGGATATTTTCTGGTATGTCAAGAGGAGTACAGGCTGGATCACGATACACTCGGTCGGCTATCATCCCGATTGTCTCATCCACAGGTACGCTCAAGTGTCGCGTCAGACTAGAAATAAAAATGAATTTTGGAGAATTGATTTTTGAATTGCCACCAACAGTGAAAAGAAATGTACGAAAGATTGAGAAAATTCGTGTTAGAATTATTAATCTTACTTTTTCGGTCATATTTAATAATATATATATGACAGGTACCGCCACCATGGCCTACTCTGCCAAAGCACAGGGGGATGGCATTCGAGGCACAATGAAGTTAACGACATCATCAAGAGGAGCCCCACCACAGCTGGATGCCCAGCTGAAAGAGAGCCCGTTACCTAACGCCCCGTAACTCTGATGTTCTTATTGGTCGCCCGGATGGTATCACAGTGAGCCCCTGGAAGAATGGCAAGCAGTTGGTATGGGACTACACGTGCGTATCAACCCTGGCCAACACCTACATTAACCTCAGTGTTGCACAACCAGGTGGCGCTGCCACCCACAGGGAAGCAGCCAAATCCCGTAAGTATAGAGAACTGGATCACGACTACAATTTTGTCCCCATTGCTTCTGAGACACTCGGCGCCTGGGGTAAAAGTGCTACCAGTTTTTTGAAGGAACTGTGTTCTAGGCTCATTGAAACAACAAGGGACCCAAGAGCTGCAAGCTTTCTTTTCCAGCGCCTCAGTGTGGCGATACAGAGGGGAAATGCGCACTGCATCCAGGGTTCCTGCCCGCCATCTGAGGAGCTGGAGGAACTCGACAACCGATGATAACCATCTTTGTAACCCATATGTAACTCCTTTTTTGTAACAAAGTTCAAATAAAGTAAATATATATGTGTACATACAAAAGAATGGGGGTGGTAGGAGAAGATAATATTAGTGTTCAGTGAGAAACCACAAGGTCTCCTCTGAATACTTTTTTTTTTCTTCCCCGAGGCTATGGGTCCCCACATTGGCACCAGAGGTGGTACCCTCACAAACTTTAAAAAAAAAAAAAAATATATATATATATATATATATATATATATATATATATATATATATATATATATATATATATATATATATATATATATATGTCGTACTTAGAAGCCAGAACGCACTTCTCAGCCTACTATGCAAGGCCCGATTTACCGAATAAGCCAAGTTTTCATGAATTAATGTTTTTTCGACTACCTAACCTAACCTAACCTAACTTTTTCGGCTACCTAACCTAACCTAACCTATAAAGATAGGTTAGGTTAGGTTAGATAGGGTTGGTTAGGTTCGGTCATATATCTACGTTAATTTTAACTCCAATAAAATAAAATTGACCTCATACATAATGAAATGGGTAGCTTTAACATTTCGTAAGAAAAAAATTAGAGAAAATATATTAATTCAGGAAAACTTGGCTTATTAGGCAAATCGGGCCTTGCATAGCAGGCTGAAAAGTGCGTTCTGGCTACAAGGTAAGACGTATATATATATATATATATATATATATATATATATATATATATATATATATATATATATATATATATATATATATATATATATTTATATATATATATATGTCGTACCTAGTAGCCAGAACGCACTTCTCAGCCTACTATGCAAGGCCCGATTTGCCTAATAAGCCAAGTTTTCATGAATTAATGTTTTTTCGACTACCTAACCTACCTAACCTAACCTAACCTAACTTTTTCTGCTACCTAACCGAACCTAACCTATAAAGATAGGTTAGGTTAGGTTAGGTAGGGTTGGTTAGGTTCGGTCATATATCTATGTTAATTTTAACTCCATTAAAAAAAAAATTGACCTCATACGTAATGAAATGGGTAGCTTTATCATTTTATAAGAAAAAAAATGAAAAAATATATTAATTCATGAAAACTTGGCTTATTAGGCAAGTCGGGCCTTGCATCTTAGGCTGAGAAGTGCGTTCTGGCTACTAGGTACGACATATATATATATATATATATATATATATATATATATATATATATATATATATATATATATATATATATATATGTATATATATATATATATATATATATATATATATATATATATATATATATATATATATATATATATATGTATATATATATATATATATATATATATATATATATATATATATATATATATATATATATATATATATATATATATATATATATGTATATATATATATATATATATATACATATATATATATATATATATATATATATATATATATATATATATATATATATATATATATATATATATATATATATATATATATATATATATATGTCGTACCTAGTAGTCAGAACGCACTTCTCGGCTTACTATGCAAGGCCCGATTTGCCTAATAGGCCGAGTGATTTTCTTTATTTTCAATAAATTCTTTCCAATTAGTTTATTATATATATATATATATATATATATATATATATATATATATATATATATATATATATATATATATATATATATATATATATATATATATATATGTCGTACCTAGTAGCCAGAACGCTTTTCTCTAGGTACTACTATTCAAGGCCCGATTTGCCTAATAAGCAAATTTTCATGAAATAATTTTTTTTCGACTACCTAACCTACCTAACCTAACCTAACCTAACTTTTTCGGCTACCTAACCTAGGTAGGTTAGGTTAGGTAGGGTTGCTTAGGTTCGGTCATATATCTACGTTAATTTTAACTCCAATTAAAAAAAATTGACCTCATACGTAATGAAATGGGTAGCTTTATCATTTCATAAGAAAAAAATTAGAGAAAATATATTAATTCAGGAAAACTTGGCTTATTAGGCAAATCGGGCCTTGCATAGTAGGCTGAGAAGTGCGTTCTGGCTACTAGGTACGACATATATATATATATATATATATATATATATATATATATATATATATATATATATATATATATATATATATATATATATATATACATATATATATATATATATATATATATATATATATATATATATATATATATATATATATATATATATAAATTAAACCTAGAAGGGGGTACCCTCTCTGGTGCAAGTTTAGGGACCCATAGCCTCGGAGAAGAAAATAAAGAGTACAGAGAAGACCTTGTGGATCCTCATTGAACACTTTGATATTTTCTTCTCCTACCACCCCTATTCTTTTGGTATGTGTGTATATATATCTAACTTTATATGAAAATGTCATTACACAAAAAGGGTTACAATTTTGTTTACATGCAGGGTACAAGGCTACTTGTCACAAGTTGTAGATCTCCTCCAGCTCCTCAGATGGCGGGCAGGAACCATGAATGCAGTGAGCATTTCCTCTCTGGATCGCCACACTAAGGCGCTGAAAGAGAAAACTGGCAGCTCTAGGGTCGTTGTTTCAATTAGCTTGGACCCCAACTCCTTCAAAAAATTAGCAGCACTTTTACCCCAGGCACCAAGTGTCCCTGAAGCAATGGGGACAAAATTGTAGTGGTGATAAAGGTCTCAGTATTTACGTAACTTGGCTGCTTCCCGGTGATTGGCAGCACCTTCTGCTTGTGTAGCACTGAAGTCAACATAGGTGTTGGCTAAAGTTGAAACGCAAGTGTAGTCCCACACCAACTGTCTACCATTCTTCCAGGGGTTCACCGTGATTCCATTTGGGCGACCGACAGGCTCATCAGAGTTGTGTGACATTAGGTAATGGGGCTCTTTCTCTGCTGGACAACCGGCTGTGGTAAGGCTTCTCTTAATAATATCGTTAACCTAGTCGTGTCTTGCACGCCATCCTCCTGTCCTTTGACAGAGAAGGCAATGCCGTCCGTACCTGTCGGCCTCTGCCTCGCCGAAAATACACCTGTATTCGGTGTAAATTGGGGCAGCGAGGCGGAGAGCCACGGCAATTCGGATTACCTGCGATGTGAGGCGGGTGCCGGTGGCTGTCATTGGGGTTGCTAATAGGTCATCTGCATGGGGATCTGCTACAGCTCTATGTCGGGCAGTGTCATGTGGTGTTGTCGCAGCTTCATGGTCGGCAGTGGGGCGATCCCAGCTGGATTGCTTATGGGCTTCAGAAGGCGGTGGTTGGGGTTCTCGTCCGATGAGAGAGACCCATTTGGTTGTGCAGTCTGTGAAGCTGGGATCATGTACCCCTGCCTGTTGAACTAGGTGCTCAGGTAAGATTTCCTTCACCAAGTTGTCAGACGCCACTGAAGAGGACAGGAACGCTGGTACAGCAATTTGTGTTGCTGTGTGCACGCCAAGGACCCCGAGTCTGACAGGAAGGGAGGTCTGTTCCCGCCAAACACACACCGAAACTACGACGTTGGTACAACGTTCGGACAAGTTTTAACACCTCCTAACCAGTTATAACAACCAATATAGCAAGTTGTAACAACGTTCTAATACGTCATAAACACGTTAAGCCAAGATGTAACAACTTTATTACAAGTTGTAACAAGCGGAAAATAGAGACAGTTTCGGTTTGTGTTTCCAGGGTTTCCACTGTGAGTCGCTGAGAGAAAGGTTGAAGGCTTTTTCTAGCACTGATTTCAGCAAGCTGTCGTACTTTTCTAATTTAATATTGTTGAAAGATGGCGAACTTCTTAGAAAGTAGGTCAGCTTGGGGAGGGACAAGCATCTGGTGATGAGGTAAAGTGCATCATGAGCATCGATGTCTTCAGTCCTCTCGTTCATCCTCTTCAGGTCAGTGATCTTCTTACCAAGGACCTTGTCGATGGCATTCCCTCCAAGAGGAGCACCTAGGAGTGTGCTGTCCTCAGGGATGGTTGTATGAATATCAGGCAAAACAACCTTTATTTGCTCTATTATGTGTTGGTTGCTGGAGGTTATTTCACACTTGGAAGAGTTCAGGGTGAAGCCTAGACTTGCTCCTTGCTCTAAAATTATTCTAATGTCGTCCACGAGTGAGGCTGGGGAGCCAGCTAGAGTACCATCGTCCAAAAACCAAATATTGAGTTCACTGGACAGGTTATCGATAACTTCCTTGATGACTAGGCAGATGACTAAGATGATGACTAAGCAAAGGAGCAAGAAGGGTCACCCTGTTGGACACCTTCATGTGATTCTATTTCTTGTTCCCCGAATAGCAGAGTTAGATTCTTGCTGTAGAATGAGTTTACAAACGGGTAGAGGGAAGGAAAAAGGCGATGAACCGCACTGAGTACTGCATTCCTTCTAATCAGATTGAAAGCATTTTTGAAGTCCTGTTTTATCAGGGTTTTTTCATCCGTAATGTTGGCAATGTAGGCTCTAGCTGCATGAGCCGCTGCCTCACATCCCTGGGAAATGCCAAACCCAAGTTGTTTTGGCTTCAGCATGTCGGCGGCTGTCTGACTAATTGTTCTAGCAGCAGCCTTAGCGATGAGGCTCCGGAGTGAATTGCCCACAGCTATCGGTCTGATTCCTCCATTTTTTTTCCTCAGGGCACAGAGGGTAACGCCAAAAAAGAGAGGCCGTATGGTCTCTGGTATGTTGCCAGCTAGACATCTGTTGGAGAATCTAGTTAGTTCCACCAGGAAGCCCTGTATAATGTCTCCTAGTGCAGGGTTGAGCATTTGTTTGATGTGGTTGGGTCTTAGTCCTATGAACCCACCTGCTGATCCTGGCGGGAAGGATAAAGCTGCTATATGCACCATGGATTCGAGCACACACAGGGGTTCCGCTCTGGTGACACCGACTAGGGGAACACTGTCGTCACGAGGAGCTCCGGGTGGGTGTTTTTCTCTCAGGACTTGTGCTGTATCGGCATCCCTGGTGGCAACTGTGTCTTCACTGGTGATAATCTGATTGTCCCTATTGTGTTGCCTTCTATTTTCTTGCTGACTGTTGCTTTGATATTGGATGCCTCGGTTCTGCTGTTGATACCTTTCCTGCGGGTGGTGTTTTTGGCATGGGTGGGGAGGGGTACCTGGTTGTCCTCTCTAGGTAAACTATTTATAGCCATAATGACTGAGGAATCTAGTGATTTGTCTCTCCTTGCAGGGACAGCTAGGCATATGTTTCCTAACAGGAGAAGGTTGTGCGAGCTTGGATGGTTCCGGGGAAGTCATTGACCTTTTTCAAGAGGCTGGATAGTTTGGCTGCCACTTGGGGGCAGGCAGCTTTGGGGATGTGCTGCATGGTTCCAACTGATGTTGCTTTGATGGCTTCTAGTAGATTCTCAGTCGAAATGAAGCTGTTGGAGGTGTTTTCCCTGACTGCTGGTATGGGGCCCTGATTGATACTCTCTATTTGAGAGGGCGCCACATACCCGAACAATCGGTTCCATTGTGAGCATGCTTGCGCACATCCCCGTTATGCTTGAGTCTCCACACTTTGTCACACACTTGGCATGTGCCATGCCAGTCGTCGATTGATGGCTCCTCTTGGCTGAGAGAAGCCTGGCTGTCAGTCGTGACCTGCGACATCGGCGGCGGGATATATATATCTATATAAATAAAAATGGAAATGTTTGTTTCTTCAAAATCGCGAATCTCCGAAAGTTCCACACCGATTACTTTAAAATTTTGACACAACGTCCCACTCGTATCTGAGCAGGTTTCTATATACATACAATATAGATGTCACTTTTGTGATGGGAGAAAAATATGCTTTTTTTAAAACTGTGTTTTTCATGTGATTTTTCATGTATGGGAAATCTTTGAAACCACTTTACCAATTGCTTTGAAATTTTGACACAACGTTGCATTCGAATAGGAGCGTGATTTGATATACCTACTATATACATGCCTCACCTGTGACAGGAAAAAAAAATGTTTTTTTTAAAAAAGCGCCATCTGTTGGATGTAAGAGCAACACATGCTGTAATCTCCGAATGTTCTTCACCGATTGCTCTGAAATGTTGACATAACGTTCCATTCGAATACATGCGTGTTTTTATACATGTACTATATAGCTGCCACACATATGATAGGTTTAAAAAAAAAATCTAAAACAGCGCCATCTGTTGGATGTAAAATCAACACACGCTATTCTAAATATGTTACGATTCTAGTTTTATGTTTCCAATTGCATTGTTAAATTAAATTTTCATAGATTTTGATTGATTTTCATTTTGATTTAATTATTTTGCATGACATTACGTTAGAATTGAGCTATGTTCTTTACTATACCGTTCATTTCATGAGTATAGTTTATTTTTTTATTTTTTATTTTTTATTTCGTTTTTTTAATTGTTCTTATTTTTCAGTGCAATTGGCAGTGGAATTGAGCTGTGTTGATTGATCTGCGTTTGAATTGAAATATTTCGTTAGTATTTTTTGTTTTGGAAACAAGAAAATGGACAATGCATTTATCTCACATCTGCATATGTGCCACAAATAACCATGAATCCACCGGCTACAACATTTACTACGGTCTTCACATTTTGTGAAAATGACGCGTAGGCGAAAACACTGCTGTATTCGGAAGGGCCTACGTATTACACATGGAATGCCAGTAGAAAATAATTTGAACGACGAAAACGAGGAGATCGAGTCGACGGACAATCTTTCATATTCAAACAAACTACGATAGGCAGACTGTACACCGTGCATCCCAATCAAGATGAATACTTCTTTCTTCACATGCTGTTGATAAATGTGCCAGGTTAAACGTCTTTTCAGCAATTGAGATTTGTCAACGGCGTTACACATGCCACTTTCCGTAGTGCATGTCATCCTCTGAATTTATTGGAGAACGACCGACACTGTGATGTGTGCATTATTAACGCGTCCAACAGGTCACATACAAATCAAATTCGTGCATTGTTTTCAATCATATTGACCGCCTGCTCTCCTTGATCTCCAACAGAGTAATGTCAGCACTGTGGAGAAATGCCCGACAGACCATTGGAACATTATCTAACACAGTGCAGAGTTGCAAATCCATTAAGATTTCAGCTTAGATTCAACAGAGCAGAAGAAGTTGTTAATCACATATGGCAAAATCTTACTGAAGCGACCATATAAGTCATAAATATTCAAACTCCGCTCAAGTAAAACAAAAACAAGCAACACTTAGTGAGCCAGGCAGAGGCCTGGGGCCTGCGCAGGAAAATACCTAAAAAAAAATCAATCAAACAGAGTTATGTGAGAAATATTAATTGCACATGGCTGAAGATATTGTTCGTTGAATACGAAGGAAAATTCAAATATGAACATGGATTTCAGAGCAGAAATCTACAACGAAGCATTTATAATGATTTCTGTTTAGGAATCGCAAACAATATTCTCAGTTTGGAATGCCATCATGGAATCGATCTGCTACTGCTTAGTTCGGAAGTAGAATTTTGTCGTGGACAAAATTATATCACAGGTGATCTATTATCGCATGTGCAATCAAATATTCCTAAGCAAAAGCATGAACAAAAGACACTCATGATTAAATAATTAAAACTGTCAATAACGGGCTTGGAGATATCTACTTATTAGATGAGCCAGGAAGAACTGCTGAAACAAACCTAATTAGATTGATTCTGGCAGCAATTCGATCCCAAAATGGCACAGCCTTGCTCTTGCATTTTCCGGAATAGCTGCGACATTGCTACCAGGTGGAAGAACTGCTCATTCGGCTTTGAAATTGTTATTGAACATGCAATTCATTGAAACTTCCACGTGCAACATTTCCATAACATCCGGCATGGGAAAAGTATTCCAGAAATACAAACTTATTGTTTGGGATGAATGCACATTGGCCCACAAAAAAATCGGTCGAGGCTCTTGATCGATCATTGCAAGATTTGCGTGGGGACATCAGCCCATTTGGGAACGCATTAATATTGCTTGCAGGAGATTTCATGCAACCATTACCTGTAATTCCTCAATCGACACCAGCGGATGAAATAAATGCTTGCCTGAAATACTCTACTTTGTGGGGCCACGTAAAGACGTTAAAATTAACTACAAATATGCGTGTCCAGCTGAGAAACGATCCGTCAGCTGAGATATTCTCACATCAGTTGCTGGAAATTGGGAACGGAAACGTGCCGGTTGATCTGACCTCAGGACGAATTTCATTGACTCGTAACTTCTGCAATTTAGTGATGTCAAAAGAAGAATTGGTTGAAAGAGCATTTCCCAATATTCAAACCAAATATAAAAATCCCGATTGGCTGAGTGAACGAGCTATTCTTGCGGCCAAGAATAAAGACGGCTACTAACTTCACAATAATATTCAGTCGATGAATATCATTATAAATATATTAGATGAAGCGGTTAATTATCCAACTGAATTTTGGAATTCACTCAAACTGCCAGGGATACCACTGCACGTACTGCAATTGAGAAGCGGTGTGCCAATTATCATGTTACGAAATATCAATTAGCCAAAGGTTTGCAACGGCACGCGAGTTGCAGTAAAAAAATAATCAGCACCGTCTTAGAAGCAACAATCTTGACAGGACCTTTCAAACGTGAAGATGTCCTCATTCCTCGCATTACTATGATTCCAATGGATTTGCCATTTTAATTTAAGAGATTGTAATTTCCAATTCGATTGGCGTTTGCAATCACCATCAACAAAGCTCAGGGCCACTCTCTAGAATTGTGCAGTTTATATCTAGACACGGATTGCTTCTCTCATGGAAAATTATATGTTGTGTGTTCTAGAGTCGGCGAACCGGACAATCTCTATATCTCCACAGACAATGGAACAACAAGAAATATTGTATACCCACAAGCATTGTAAAATTAAACGTATTAAATACGTGCACTTTTTCTTTTCTTTCCTTTCCATTTAACCAGACTAAGCCACAACAACGTGTGTCTGGAACAGCTATTATTTAATAAATTATTAACTACAGTAACCCTCTTCAATTGGTGAGTTTTATTATATTTTTTCTTTCATACTGTAATACATTAGAAAACACAATACAGCCATCCTAGTTATATTTTGTATTAAGATATGATTAATTTTATATGTTTTAATGTTGGTTGTGATAATATAGAATTTACTGAGGAAAAAGTTTTCCACCAGAATGAAAACAACACACTATCAAATGTATAAGACCCATTATTTTATACCTCACAAATGTATGTATCCTTTCATTCAGTAACCTATTGTATAAGATTAAATAAAAATTGATTAAAAAACTAAATAGAAAGATATATCTAACTTATTTGGGAAAGTTAAAATTCTAATGCTGAATTTAAGAAATAAAGGCTGGGAGTGGTAGTTGTATATAAGCTTCTGAGGATGTCTGACAAGGAAGGATGGCATCCTTACCACATATGTTAATTCTATATCGTTATCTTCTGCTTATTTGTTCGAGACTATAAAAAAAAGGTAAAGAAAATATAAAATAATGATTATAAATACATTTTTATTTATTTTTATGGTAGTAATATACATTTTTAAAGCATTTCAGAATATACAAAAGAACCCAAAAGGATAATTGATAAACAATTTACAGATCGTCAAACATTGACTCCAAAGAACTTTGACATGTCAAAGGGTGGTTGAATATGTTAATTTATGTATGCCAACATTTTTTGGTACATTTCTGATTATTTCTCTTACAAACATACCTATGATTTATCGAACATAGGAAATGTTCGTTAATGTTCATAGTCAGAGGCACTCTGACACAACATTTGAGAGCCCATACAGGCGAAAAACCTTTTATGTGCAATGTGCTCACCCACCTAGTTGTACTCACCTAGTTGTGCTTGCAGAGGTTGAGCTCTGGCTCTTTGGTCCCGCCTCTCAACTGTCAATAAACTTGTGAGTTGGAAACTATTCCGACCGAGTAGAAATTTATCTGAACATTTGGGAATATATACAGACGAAAATTCTTTTATGTGCGATGTTTGTGGGGAAATAATCAATCAGCGAGGCACCCTGACCAAACATTTGAAAGCACATGCCGCTGCATTTATATGAGGTGCATTTGGGAAAATTTTCAGGTTCAGACTCACACTGACTGGACATTTGAATCCATGCAGGCGAAAAACCTTTTACAATGCGACACATGAGAGAAAAAAATTAATTGCAGGGACAACCTGAGTGAATATCGGAGAACACATGCAGGAAACCCAAAACCTCTTCAGGCAAAGTATATGACTGAACATTTAAGAACACACTGAGTGCAATGACTGTCGCGAAAAAATCAATAACAGATTCCACCTAAACAAACATTTGATATCACATTTTATGAAGAAGGTATCTCATCTTTTAGGTTTTTAGATCGTTAGAGTTGAAGTGGTTTCAACATATTATGCCTTCACGAGCCTATCGTCCATGTTAAACCTTCCTTATTACCCTAATATGTATGACTCCTTCCGCAAGACAATTTTTTGCAAATGTGTTTTCAACAAACCAGTTCATTGAAATGCCACATAGGGGCAGTTCGGATTTGAAATCCAATTATATTGGAATAAATTATTGTTATTATAGTATAAAGGATTCCGTATATATTTGGTGGATTGTAAAGTTTATTTCCCAAACAAAAATATTAATCACTGTTGAAATAGCAATTATTTTATAATAAAAAATAAATGCATTTGAAAGTACATACAGGCAAAAACTTTTTTCCCTAATATGAGAAATATATTAATATAACTAGGATGGCTGTATACAAATTCAGCTATATATACTACAGTAGAATGCTTGGGGGTGGTTAATGTCAGTGTAGACGTCCTTATTCACTTATATGCTGACTTCTTTCAGCCTTTTAGTAGTCTGACTTCTGGTTTGGCATGCCTTGGAGTATAATAAATGAAGCAGGCGAATTTTGTTTTTTTATTATTATATGCGTTCTTAAAACTATATTACTTGCACAAGGTAAAGGGAATACAGGAATGGATCATTTTGGAATTATTTTGGGGATATTGGAAAAGAATGTTGGACATCGATCACATTTCAGTCAAGAAGATACCACTCTCTCAAATCTCTCATTTCATTTAAATATCAGTTTATACGAAAAGCTAATAGATGTTAGAGTATTTAAGGATCAGATTCCGTTGAGATTTATGTTTTCTTTACTTGATGGTCCTGGATGCAAGCAAGGGGTCAACCTTTGTTATTTAAGATCGATGGATCACCTGAATATGTGAATGTGTGCAGTGGAATGTGCAAGTAGGGTGGATATCGATCCCGTTGGGTGTCCTTTTGTTCTAGGGTTCAATTCTGATGTTGTTCATCCGCATGTGAGGTCTCTAGGGGATCATTTCTGGTGCAATTGGCGCCTCGCCAATGGGGAGAAAGCGTTTGTCCCCACGACGGTCCAGGACCCGTAACGTCCAATCGAGCTGGTCCTATGGTTGCAGTCCCATAGTAGGTTTACTCATAAACCTGTGGAGACGATGAGAAAATATCTTTTCTGTCGTCTCTAAATAGACGATCTAAAATTTCTTTTCAAACAACATACGTCGTGAAATGATGTGTGTAAGAAAAATTGTGTACAGAAGCAACCTGGTCGAACATTGTATATAATGAATTTTGGCAAAAATCGTTTTATGAGGCTGTGTGGGTTTTAGTCGTGATCCAACATTTGAACCCAAACAGGCGAAAAACCTGTTTGTGTGAATGTGCAATGTGTGTGAAAAAAAAACAATCCGTCTGAAAGGACAGGCCACCAAGCATTTAAAGACACATATTGGCAGAACAGATTCAGGCGACAAACCTTTTACTGTGATGAGTGTGAAAAAATTTAGTCTGACAATCCGATCAGACCCGACATTTGAAAAAATTTTGGCCAGAGAAGCCGTCTGGTCAAACATTTGAGAATATATTCAAGTGAAAAACCCTTTACGTGCAAAGAGTGTGAACAAAAAAAATCAGCCAGAGAAGCAGTCTGGTCAAACATTTGAGAATACATTTAGGCGAAAAACCTTTTTCGTGCAATTAATGTTAAAGAGGAACCAATTGAAGACCAAGAGCCCCCTCAATAAAATAACATAGTTAATTGGTTGAGTCGAAAGGCAAAAAAACGGGAGGAATCGTAATGAAAAGACGCACAATCATTAATGGACAACACAATCGATTGCATCCATTCTCCTTCATGATGCACGAGAAAATGTCCAACAAAATATTTTGTTGTCATGGTTTTTGGTAATTTGAAACGTGAATCCCTTTATGGATACCTCCAGTAAACATTCTCCTAGCTCACAGTAGTTTGGCGACTTCTTCTTGCTGGGATTCATATGAAGATGAATCCGAGTTTTACTCATACTTCTGAGTGCCCGGAGGTTCTGCAGACAATTCATGCTGGTTTCAGCATCAAGACGCCACACCTCCCTCTCTACAAGTTTTATAACTACGAGGATCTCTTTAAGGACGAAGTCAAAAGATCCTATTCTTAAAGAACGTTCCAGTGTATTGATACCTAGCCTTCGAGTCACGAGGGATCCAAAAATATGTACGTATAATGGTGGAGGCACTTTTGTATGTCATGAACTGGTGCAGCTAACGGCGGTGATGCTTGAAAATATTACAGTAAATGTTTTAAATGAATTAATTTTTTATATATTTTATCCAAATATTTAATTAAATGTTCATATTTTATATCTTGTTTGAATTGTAATATTAATGTGTATCCAATTAATATTTTTAGTGGTATCATTTGAAGCAATGATTATAAAATAAGACTCGAGGGAACTTTATGATTGTGCTTGAAATTTATATATGCAGATATGAATTTTCTTTCACTTTTCTCAGATATGAGGTAGGCTCTTTTATGGTCCTTATTCAAAAACAAAGGGTATTCTGAAAGAATTTTATCCAGAAAATGTTGTAATTTCTCATCTATTATTTTATCATTGGGATTAGTGCTGTTACCATTAGAATTATATTTATCTATCAATAAAATTGGAGGGTATAATAAAGAAATGACCCATGCTACATTAGATAACATTCACAAGGAATATTATTTATTTAGAATTATATTTATCTATTAATAAAATTGGAGGGTATAATAAAGATATGACCAATGCTACATTAGATAACATTCACAAGGAAATTATTCATAAATTGTTCGAACAAAACATATATTTGGTCATTATATTAAACTGGCGACTCCACTATCTGTAACCACCCCGCAAATATCACCATATATGATATATATTTCTGAAATATATGAAATAACTCGTCTTTACCTCAAATGTACAAACATAATTGCCATGAATGAGACTACCACAAATTATCTAGAGGAAGGCTAAATGATTTTAGATCTACTTAATCAGTTTGAGGTAAACAACCTGGGCCAAGCAATTAATCATAATCTTAATTCTAAAACTTATGAGAGAGATACTAAAGTGATTAGATATGAGTCACCATATAATTCATGAAGCCAAATAGAAACATTATCCCATTCAAACGGCAGAATTTGAAATACAAAAAGTGGAAAATTTAATTTCCAGTTCAAAATGGGATATATTAATTTTATGTTTTGCTTTGATATTTTTAATAATAAGTCTGCTCCTCTAAGAACTAGTTTCCCGTGATCAGAGACTCGATATTAACAACATAAGAGAAAATAATTTTTTGGAAAGAATTTCTTTTCTGTGCACCAGGGTTTGTCATAATTTAATGCAGAGCAGTGCAGCCTTGCTCTGCACTGCTCCTATCCACACCTGTGAACAGTGTGGATAGGAGCAGCAAGGCGGAGAGCGACTGCAATACAGAGCTCCTGTGGATTCTCCTGATCTGGTTTCATGTTCACCAAAGAGCAGTTTTGACTCGCCACTGTAGCACGATACTATGAACGGGTAGAGGGGCCGGAAATGGCGATGTACGACACAAAGTACTGCATCTCTTCTTACCATGTTGAAAGCATTCTTAAAGTCCAGTTTGAGCAGGGCCTTTTTATCAGAAATGTTGGTGATGCATGCTCGTGCTGCATGGGCAGCCGCTTCACAGCCTTGGGAGATTCCAAATCCTAGCTGGATTGGTTTCAGCAATTCAGCCACTTGCTGGCTGACTATCCTCGTAGCAGCCTTGGCAATCAGGCATCGGAGAGTGTTGCCAACAGCGATTGGCCTGATTCCTTCGTCCTTCTTTTTGAGAGCACAGAGGGAGGCACCAAAAAAGAGAGGCCTAATGACCTCAGGTATATCACCAGCCAGGCACATGTTGACGAACCTTGTGAGTTCCATAAGAAGATCTTGTGCAGCATCACCAACCGCAGGATTTAACATTTGCTTGATATGTTGAGGTTTTAACCCTGTAGAGACGCCTGCTGACCCAGGTGGAAAAGAAAGGGCTGCTTTGTAGACCTCAGATTCACCAACGGTTAATGGGTCTGAAATGGTGTCGGCTGATGGCGGAATGATGTTGTCGCCTTGAGGGGCTCTGGGTGGGTGCTTGCTTTGCAGGGCCCGTGCTGTTTCGAGGAGCAATTTTCTCGTCACTGGTGAGGTAATAGCACTTGCGGTATTTCCTTCTTCAATTTTCTTGGTGATTTGTGCTCTGATTTTGTACGATTCCGGTATGTTGTTGTTACCATTTCTGCGGTGGGTGTGTTTTGCTCAGAGAGGCAGGCGAACTAGGTTGTCCTCCCTTGGGTATTCATTTATCGCCCTCAGGACCGAGGAAGCAAGTGATTTGTCCCTCCTTGGAGGGACGGTGAGGCATACATTGCCAAACAGAAGGACATTATGCCACGCTTGAATGTTTTCCGGGGCATCATTGGCCCTTTTCAGTAGATTACAAAGTTTGGCTGCTGCATTTGAACGGGCTGCTTTTGGGATGTGTGGTAATGTTCTAGCAGACGTCACTATGATCGCTTGGGTGAGGTTCTCAGATGAGATTAGGTTAATGCGAGTCTCTTCCCTAACTGTTAATGGCAGCTGGCCATTGCTTCCCTTCGTAGGCTGGTGGGAACCACTGCATCTTTCCTCGTTGAAGGTGTGAAAGCGGTTGACACCACCGTTGGAGTTTATGGCGGTGTTTTTGTTGCATACTCGGCAAAAACCTCTTTTAGGAGTAGTTGTTGGCACCTCAAGGCTTGTGGAGTCCTGACCGACCGCTGGGACCGCTTCCATTTCAACTCGGTTGGGAGAGTTAAACTGTGCATTGTTCTATAGAGGGGGGCCAACACCCTGGGTCATGGCCAAGCAACTGCCAGCAACTGGATGTGGAGGCATCAACTGGGTGTGGAGCCAGCAACTGGGTGAGGAGCCAGCAACTGGGTGTGGAGCCAGCAACTGGGTGTGGAGCCAGCAACTGGGTGTGGAGCCAGCAACTGGGTGAGGAGCCAGCAACTGGGTGTGGAGCCAGCAACTGGGTGTGGAGCCAGCAACTGAGTGTGGAGCCAGCAAATGGGTGCAGAGCCAGCAACTGGGTGTGGAGCCAGCAACTGGGTGTGGAGCCAGCAACTGGGTGTGGAGCCAGCAACTGGGTGTGGAGCCAGCAACTGGGTGTGGAGCCAGCAACTGGGTGTAGAGCCAGCAACTGGGTGTGGAGGCATCAACTGGGTGTGGAGGCCATGGCTGGGTGTGGATATATATATATATATATATATATATATATATATATATATATATATATATATATATATATATATATATATATACATATATATATATATATATATATATATATATATATATATATATATATATATATATATATATATATATATATATATCACTAAGAACTCTTTGACCCGGCCAGGATTCGAACCCATGCCGTCCAAGATCACCCCTAAACGTACACAGTACCGTGACCACCGCACCAATGATCGTCTATGGTGCGGTGGTCACGGTACTGTGTACGTTTAGGGGTGATCCTGGACGGCATGGGTTCGAATCCTGGCCGGGTCAAAGAGTTCTTAGTGATATATGGCTTGCGCGTTCATGCAGTTTTCTCATATATATATATATATATATATATATATATATATATATATATATATATATATATATATATATATATATATATATATATATATATATAACTGAAAACTCACACCCCAGAAGTGACTCGAACCCATACTCCCAGAAGCAACGCAACTGGTATGTACAAGACGCCTTAATCCACTTGACCATCACGACCGGACAAAATGAGGTGATAGCCGAGGCTATTTGAACCACCCCACCGCCGGCACTCTGATAGTTATCTTGGGCATAGCATTTTACTAAATCACCTCATTCTTTGGGGCACACGTGAGGAACACAAATGCGAACAAGCCTGAATGGTCCCCAGGACAATATGCAACTGAAAACTCACACCCCAGAAGTGACTCGAACCCATACTCCCAGAAGCAACGCAACTGGTATGTACAAGACGCCTTAATCCACTTGACCATCACGACCGGACAAAATGAGGTGATAGCCAAGGCTATTTGAACCACCCCACCGCCGGCACTCTGATAGTTATCTTGGGCATAGCATTTTACCAAATCACCTCATTCTTTGGGGCACACGTGAGGAACACAAATGCGAACCAGCCTGAATGGTCCCCAGGACAATATGCAACTGAAAACTCACACCCCAGAAGTGACTCGAACCCATACTCCCAGAAGCAACGCAACTGGTATGTACAAGACGCCTTAATCCACTTGACCATCACGACCGGACAAAATGAGGTGATAGCCGAGGCAATTTGAACCACCCCACCGCCGGCACTCTGATAGTTATCTAGGGCATAGCATTTTACCAAATCACCTCATTCTTTGGGGCACACGTGAGGAACACAAATGCGAACAAGCCTGAATGGTCCCCAGGACAATATGCAACTGAAAACTCACACCCCAGAAGTGACTCGAACCCATACTCCCAGAAGCAACGCAACTGGTATGTACAAGACGCCTTAATCCACTTGACCATCACGACCGGACAAAATGAGGTGATAGCCAAGGCTATTTGAACCACCCCACCGCCGGCACTCTGATAGTTATCTTGGGCATAGCATTTTACCAAATCACCTCATTCTTTGGGGCACACGTGAGGAACACAAATGCGAACCAGCCTGAATGGTCCCCAGGACAATATGCAACTGAAAACTCACACCCCAGAAGTGACTCGAACCCATACTCCCAGAAGCAACGCAACTGGTATGTACAAGACGCCTTAATCCACTTGACCATCACGACCGGACAAAATGAGGTGATAGCCGAGGCTATTTGAACCACCCCACCGCCGGCACTCTGATAGTTATCTAGGGCATAGCATTTTACCAAATCACCTCATTCTTTGGGGCACACGTGAGGAACACAAATGCGAACAAGCCTGAATGGTCCCCAGGACAATATGCAACTGAAAACTCACACCCCAGAAGTGACTCGAACCCATACTCCCAGAAGCAACGCAACTGGTATGTACAAGACGCCTTAATCCACTTGACCATCACGACCGGACAAAATGAGGTGATAGCCGAGGCTATTTGAACCACCCCACCGCCGGCACTCTGATAGTTATCTTGGGCATAGCATTTTACCAAATCACCTCATTCTTTGGGGCACACGTGAGGAACACAAATGCGAACCAGCCTGAATGGTCCCCAGGACAATATGCAACTGAAAACTCACACCCCAGAAGTGACTCGAACCCATACTCCCAGAAGCAACGCAACTGGTATGTACAAGACGCCTTAATCCACTTGACCATCACGACCGGACAAAATGAGGTGATAGCCGAGGCTATTTGAACCACCCCACCGCCGGCACTCTCATAGTTATCTTGGGCATAGCATTTTACCAAATCACCTCATTCTTTGGGGCACACGTGAGGAACACAAATGCGAACAAGCCTGAATGGTCCCCAGGACAATATGCAACTGAAAACTCACACCCCAGAAGTGACTCGAACCCATACTCCCAGAAGCAACGCAACTGGTATGTACAAGACGCCTTAATCCACTTGACCATCACGACCGGACAAAATGAGGTGATAGCCGAGGCTATTTGAACCACCCCACCGCCGGCACTCTGATAGTTATCTTGGGCATAGCATTTTACCAAATCACCTCATTCTTTGGGGCACACGTGAGGAACACAAATGCGAACAAGCCTGAATGGTCCCCAGGACAATATGCAACTGAAAACTCACACCCCAGAAGTGACTCGAACCCATACTCCCAGAAGCAACGCAACTGGTATGTACAAGACGCCTTAATCCACTTGACCATCACGACCGGACAAAATGAGGTGATAGCCGAGGCTATTTGAACCACCCCACCGCCGGCACTCTGATAGTTATGTTGGGCATAGCATTTTACCAAATCACCTCATTCTTTGGGGCACACGTGAGGAACACAAATGCGAACAAGCCTGAATGGTCCCCAGGACAATATGCAACTGAAAACTCACACCCCAGAAGTGACTCGAACCCATACTCCCAGAAGCAACGCAACTGGTATGTACAAGACGCCTTAATCCACTTGACCATCACGACCGGACAAAATGAGGTGATAGCCGAGGCTATTTGAACCACCCCACCGCCGGCACTCTGATAGTTATCTTGGGCATAGCATTTTACTAAATCACCTCATTCTTTGGGGCACACGTGAGGAACACAAATGCGAACAAGCCTGAATGGTCCCCAGGACAATATGCAACTGAAAACTCACACCCCAGAAGTGACTCGAACCCATACTCCCAGAAGCAACGCAACTGGTATGTACAAGACGCCTTAATCCACTTGACCATCACGACCGGACAAAATGAGGTGATAGCCGA
The DNA here is from genome assembly GCF_040958095.1 of Procambarus clarkii. NCBI lineage: Eukaryota > Metazoa > Arthropoda > Malacostraca > Decapoda > Cambaridae > Procambarus > Procambarus clarkii. The sequence goes on from NC_091165.1 coordinate 6,935,236, forward strand.
GGCTATTTGAACCACCCCACCGCCGGCACTCTGATAGTTATCTTGGGCATAGCATTTTACCAAATCACCCCATTCTTTGGGGCACACGTGAGGAACACAAATGCGAACAAGCATGAATGGTCCCCAGGACAATATGCAACTGAAAACTCACACCCCAGAAGTGACTCGAACCCATACTTCCAGAAGCAACGCAACTGGTATGTACAAGACGCCTTAATCCACTTGACCATCACGACCAGACAAAATGAGGTGATAGCCGAGGCTATTTGAACCACCCCACCGCCGGCACTCTGATAGTTATCTTGGGCATAGCATTTTACCAAATCACCTCATTCTTTGGGGCACACGTGAGGAACACAAATGCGAACAAGCCTGAATGGTCCCCAGGACAATATGCAACTGAAAACTCACACCCCAGAAGTGACTCGAACCCATACTCCCAGAAGCAACGCAACTGGTATGTACAAGACGCCTTAATCCACTTGACCATCACGACCGGACAAAATGAGGTGATAGCCGAGGCTATTTGAACCACCCCACCGCCGGCACTCTGATAGTTATCTTGGGCATAGCATTTTACTAAATCACCTCATTCTTTGGGGCACACGTGAGGAACACAAATGCGAACAAGCCTGAATGGTCCCCAGGACAATATGCAACTGAAAACTCACACCCCAGAAGTGACTCGAACCCATACTCCCAGAAGCAACGCAACTGGTATGTACAAGACGCCTTAATCCACTTGACCATCACGACCGGACAAAATGAGGTGATAGCCAAGGCTATTTGAACCACCCCACCGCCGGCACTCTGATAGTTATCTTGGGCATAGCATTTTACCAAATCACCTCATTCTTTGGGGCACACGTGAGGAACACAAATGCGAACCAGCCTGAATGGTCCCCAGGACAATATGCAACTGAAAACTCACACCCCAGAAGTGACTCGAACCCATACTCCCAGAAGCAACGCAACTGGTATGTACAAGACGCCTTAATCCACTTGACCATCACGACCGGACAAAATGAGGTGATAGCCGAGGCAATTTGAACCACCCCACCGCCGGCACTCTGATAGTTATCTAGGGCATAGCATTTTACCAAATCACCTCATTCTTTGGGGCACACGTGAGGAACACAAATGCGAACAAGCCTGAATGGTCCCCAGGACAATATGCAACTGAAAACTCACACCCCAGAAGTGACTCGAACCCATACTCCCAGAAGCAACGCAACTGGTATGTACAAGACGCCTTAATCCACTTGACCATCACGACCGGACAAAATGAGGTGATAGCCAAGGCTATTTGAACCACCCCACCGCCGGCACTCTGATAGTTATCTTGGGCATAGCATTTTACCAAATCACCTCATTCTTTGGGGCACACGTGAGGAACACAAATGCGAACCAGCCTGAATGGTCCCCAGGACAATATGCAACTGAAAACTCACACCCCAGAAGTGACTCGAACCCATACTCCCAGAAGCAACGCAACTGGTATGTACAAGACGCCTTAATCCACTTGACCATCACGACCGGACAAAATGAGGTGATAGCCGAGGCTATTTGAACCACCCCACCGCCGGCACTCTGATAGTTATCTAGGGCATAGCATTTTACCAAATCACCTCATTCTTTGGGGCACACGTGAGGAACACAAATGCGAACAAGCCTGAATGGTCCCCAGGACAATATGCAACTGAAAACTCACACCCCAGAAGTGACTCGAACCCATACTCCCAGAAGCAACGCAACTGGTATGTACAAGACGCCTTAATCCACTTGACCATCACGACCGGACAAAATGAGGTGATAGCCGAGGCTATTTGAACCACCCCACCGCCGGCACTCTGATAGTTATCTTGGGCATAGCATTTTACCAAATCACCTCATTCTTTGGGGCACACGTGAGGAACACAAATGCGAACCAGCCTGAATGGTCCCCAGGACAATATGCAACTGAAAACTCACACCCCAGAAGTGACTCGAACCCATACTCCCAGAAGCAACGCAACTGGTATGTACAAGACGCCTTAATCCACTTGACCATCACGACCGGACAAAATGAGGTGATAGCCGAGGCTATTTGAACCACCCCACCGCCGGCACTCTCATAGTTATCTTGGGCATAGCATTTTACCAAATCACCTCATTCTTTGGGGCACACGTGAGGAACACAAATGCGAACAAGCCTGAATGGTCCCCAGGACAATATGCAACTGAAAACTCACACCCCAGAAGTGACTCGAACCCATACTCCCAGAAGCAACGCAACTGGTATGTACAAGACGCCTTAATCCACTTGACCATCACGACCGGACAAAATGAGGTGATAGCCGAGGCTATTTGAACCACCCCACCGCCGGCACTCTGATAGTTATCTTGGGCATAGCATTTTACCAAATCACCTCATTCTTTGGGGCACACGTGAGGAACACAAATGCGAACCAGCCTGAATGGTCCCCAGGACAATATGCAACTGAAAACTCACACCCCAGAAGTGACTCGAACCCATACTCCCAGAAGCAACGCAACTGGTATGTACAAGACGCCTTAATCCACTTGACCATCACGACCGGACAAAATGAGGTGATAGCCGAGGCTATTTGAACCACCCCACCGCCGGCACTCTGATAGTTATGTTGGGCATAGCATTTTACCAAATCACCTCATTCTTTGGGGCACACGTGAGGAACACAAATGCGAACAAGCCTGAATGGTCCCCAGGACAATATGCAACTGAAAACTCACACCCCAGAAGTGACTCGAACCCATACTCCCAGAAGCAACGCAACTGGTATGTACAAGACGCCTTAATCCACTTGACCATCACGACCGGACAAAATGAGGTGATAGCCGAGGCTATTTGAACCACCCCACCGCCGGCACTCTGATAGTTATCTTGGGCATAGCATTTTACTAAATCACCTCATTCTTTGGGGCACACGTGAGGAACACAAATGCGAACAAGCCTGAATGGTCCCCAGGACAATATGCAACTGAAAACTCACACCCCAGAAGTGACTCGAACCCATACTCCCAGAAGCAACGCAACTGGTATGTACAAGACGCCTTAATCCACTTGACCATCACGACCGGACAAAATGAGGTGATAGCCGAGGCTATTTGAACCACCCCACCGCCGGCACTCTGATAGTTATCTTGGGCATAGCATTTTACCAAATCACCCCATTCTTTGGGGCACACGTGAGGAACACAAATGCGAACAAGCATGAATGGTCCCCAGGACAATATGCAACTGAAAACTCACACCCCAGAAGTGACTCGAACCCATACTTCCAGAAGCAACGCAACTGGTATGTACAAGACGCCTTAATCCACTTGACCATCACGACCAGACAAAATGAGGTGATAGCCGAGGCTATTTGAACCACCCCACCGCCGGCACTCTGATAGTTATCTTGGGCATAGCATTTTACCAAATCACCTCATTCTTTGGGGCACACGTGAGGAACACAAATGCGAACAAGCCTGAATGGTCCCCAGGACAATATGCAACTGAAAACTCACACCCCAGAAGTGACTCGAACCCATACTCCCAGAAGCAACGCAACTGGTATGTACAAGACGCCTTAATCCACTTGACCATCACGACCGGACAAAATGAGGTGATAGCCGAGGCAATTTGAACCACCCCAACGCCGGCACTCTGATAGTTATCTAGGGCATAGCATTTTACCAAATCACCTCATTCTTTGGGGCACACGTGAGGAACACAAATGCGAACAAGCCTGAATGGTCCCCAGGACAATATGCAACTGAAAACTCACACCCCAGAAGTGACTCGAACCCATACTCCCAGAAGCAACGCAACTGGTATGTACAAGACGCCTTAATCCACTTGACCATCACGACCGGACAAAATGAGGTGATAGCCGAGGCTATTTGAACCACCCCACCGCCGGCACTCTGATAGTTATCTTGGGCATAGCATTTTACCAAATCACCTCATTCTTTGGGGCACACGTGAGGAACACAAATGCGAACCAGCCTGAATGGTCCCCAGGACAATATGCAACTGAAAACTCACACCCCAGAAGTGACTCGAACCCATACTCCCAGAAGCAACGCAACTGGTATGTACGAGACGCCTTAATCCACTTAACCATCACGACCGGACAAAATGAGGTGATAGCCGAGGCTATTTGAACCACCCCACCGCCGGCACTCTCATAGTTATCTTGGGAATAGCATTTTACCAAATCACCTCATTCTTTGGGGCACACGTGAGGAACACAAATGCGAACAAGCCTGAATGGTCCCCAGGACAATATGCAACTGAAAACTCACACCCCAGAAGTGACTCGAACCCATACTCCCAGAAGCAACGCAACTGGTATGTACAAGACGCCTTAATCCACTTGACCATCACGACCGGACAAAATGAGGTGATAGCCGAGGCTATTTGAACCACCCCACCGCCGGCACTCTGATAGTTATCTTGGGCATAGCATTTTACCAAATCACCTCATTCTTTGGGGCACACGTGAGGAACACAAATGCGAACAAGCCTGAATGGTCCCCAGGACAATATGCAACTGAAAACTCACACCCCAGAAGTGACTCGAACCCATACTCCCAGAAGCAACGCAACTGGTATGTACAAGACGCCTTAATCCACTTGACCATCACGAACGGGCAAAATGAGGTGATAGCCGAGGCTATTTGAACCACCCCACCGCCGGCACTCTGATAGTTATCTTGGGCATAGCATTTTACCAAATCACCTCATTCTTTGGGGCACACGTGAGGAACACAAATGCGAACAAGCCTGAATGGTCCCCAGGACAATATGCAACTGAAAACTCACACCCCAGAAGTGACTCGAACCCATACTCCCAGAAGCAACGCAACTGGTATGTACAAGACGCCTTAATCCACTTGACCATCACGACCGGACAAAATGAGGTGATAGCCGAGGCTATTTGAACCACCCCACCGCCGGCACTCTGATAGTTATCTTGGGCATAGCATTTTACCAAATCACCTCATTCTTTGGGGCACACGTGAGGAACACAAATGCGAACAAGCCTGAATGGTCCCCAAGACAATATGCAACTGAAAACTCACACCCCAGAAGTGACTCGAACCCATACTCCCAGAAGCAACGCAACTGGTATGTACAAGACGCCTTAATCCACTTGACCATCACGACCGGACAAAATGAGGTGATAGCCGAGGCTATTTGAACCACCCCACCGCCGGCACTCTGATAGTTATGTTGGGCATAGCATTTTACCAAATCACCTCATTCTTTGGGGCACACGTGAGGAACACAAATGCGAACAAGCCTGAATGGTCCCCAGGACAATATGCAACTGAAAACTCACACCCCAGAAGTGACTCGAACCCATACTCCCAGAAGCAACGCAACTGGTATGTACAAGACGCCTTAATCCACTTGACCATCACGACCGGACAAAATAAGGTGATAGCCGAGGCTATTTGAACCACCCCACCGCCGGCACTCTGATAGTTATCTTGGGCATAGCATTTTACTAAATCACCTCATTCTTTGGGGCACACGTGAGGAACACAAATGCGAACAAGCCTGAATGGTCCCCAGGACAATATGCAACTGAAAACTCACACCCCAGAAGTGACTCGAACCCATACTCCCAGAAGCAACGCAACTGGTATGTACAAGACGCCTTAATCCACTTGACCATCACGACCGGACAAAATGAGGTGATAGCCGAGGCTATTTGAACCACCCCACCGCCGGCACTCTGATAGTTATCTTGGGCATAGCATTTTACCAAATCACCTCATTCTTTGGGGCACACGTGAGGAACACAAATGCGAACAAGCCTGAATGGTCCCCAGGACAATATGCAACTGAAAACTCACACCCCAGAAGTGACTCGAACCCATACTCCCAGAAGCAACGCAACTGGTATGTACAAGACGCCTTAATCCACTTGACCATCACGACCGGACAAAATGAGGTGATAGCCGAGGCAATTTGAACCACCCCACCGCCGGCACTCTGATAGTTATCTAGGGCATAGCATTTTACCAAATCACCTCATTCTTTGGGGCACACGTGAGGAACACAAATGCGAACAAGCCTGAATGGTCCCCAGGACAATATGCAACTGAAAACTCACACCCCAGAAGTGACTCGAACCCATACTCCCAGAAGCAACGCAACTGGTATGTACAAGACGCCTTAATCCACTTGACCATCACGACCGGACAAAATGAGGTGATAGCCGAGGCTATTTGAACCACCCCACCGCCGGCACTCTGATAGTTATCTTGGGCATAGCATTTTACCAAATCACCTCATTCTTTGGGGCACACGTGAGGAACACAAATGCGAACCAGCCTGAATGGTCCCCAGGACAATATGCAACTGAAAACTCACACCCCAGAAGTGACTCGAACCCATACTCCCAGAAGCAACGCAACTGGTATGTACAAGACGCCTTAATCCACTTGACCATCATGACCGGACAAAATGAGGTGATAGCCGAGGCTATTTGAACCACCCCACCACCGGCACTCTCATAGTTATCTTGGGCATAGCATTTTACCAAATCACCTCATTCTTTGGGGCACACGTGAGGAACACAAATGCGAACAAGCCTGAATGGTCCCCAGGACAATATGCAACTGAAAACTCACACCCCAGAAGTGACTCGAACCCATACTCCCAGAAGCAACGCAACTGGTATGTACAAGACGCCTTAATCCACTTGACCATCACGACCGGACAAAATGAGGTGATAGCCGAGGCTATTTGAACCACCCCACCGCCGGCACTCTGATAGTTATCTTGGGCATAGCATTTTACCAAATCACCTCATTCTTTGGGGCACACGTGAGGAACACAAATGCGAACAAGCCTGAATGGTCCCCAGGACAATATGCAACTGAAAACTCACACCCCAGAAGTGACTCGAACCCATACTCCCAGAAGCAACGCAACTGGTATGTACAAGACGCCTTAATCCACTTGACCATCACGACCGGACAAAATGAGGTGATAGCCGAGGCTATTTGAACCACCCCACCGCCGGCACTCTGATAGTTATCTTGGGCATAGCATTTTACCAAATCACCTCATTCTTTGGGGCACACGTGAGGAACACAAATGCGAACAAGCCTGAATGGTCCCCAGGACAATATGCAACTGAAAACTCACACCCCAGAAGTGACTCGAACCCATACTCCCAGAAGCAACGCAACTGGTATGTACAAGACGCCTTAATCCACTTGACCATCACGACCGGACAAAATGAGTTTTCAGTTGCATATTGTCCTGGGGACCATTCAGGCTTGTTTGCATTTGGGTTCCTCATGTGTGCCCCAAAGAATGAGGTGATTTGGTAAAATGCTATGCCCAAGATAACTATCAGAGTGCCGGCGGTGGGGTGGTTCAAATAGCCTCGGCTATCACCTCATTTTGTCCGGTCGTGATGGTCAAGTGGATTAAGGCGTCTTGTACATACCAGTTGCGTTGCTTCTGGGAGTATGGGTTCGAGTCACTTCTGGGGTGTGAGTTTTCAGTTGCATATTGTCCTGGGGACCATTCAGGCTTGTTCGCATTTGTGTTCCTCACGTGTGCCCCAAAGAATGAGGTGATTTGGTAAAATGCTATGCCCAAGATAACTATCAGAGTGCCGGCGGTGGGGTGGTTCAAATAGCCTCGGCTATCACCTCATTTTGTCCGGTCGTGATGGTCAAGTGGATTAAGGCGTCTTGTACATACCAGTTGCGTTGCTTCTGGGAGTATGGGTTCGAGTCACTTCTGGGGTGTGAGTTTTCAGTTGCATATTGTCCTGGGGACCATTCAGGCTTGTTCGCATTTGTGTTCCTCACGTGTGCCCCAAAGAATGAGGTGATTTGGTAAAATGCTATGCCCAAGATAACTATCAGAGTGCCGGCGGTGGGGTGGTTCAAATAGCCTCGGCTATCACCTCATTTTGTCCGGTCGTGATGGTCAAGTGGATTAAGGCGTCTTGTACATACCAGTTGCGTTGCTTCTGGGAGTATGGGTTCGAGTCACTTCTGGGGTGTGAGTTTTCAGTTGCATATTGTCCTGGGGACCATTCAGGCTTGTTCGCATTTGTGTTCCTCACGTGTGCCCCAAAGAATGAGGTGATTTGGTAAAATGCTATGCCCAAGATAACTATCAGAGTGCCGGCGGTGGGGTGGTTCAAATAGCCTCGGCTATCACCTCATTTTGTCCGGTCGTGATGGTCAAGTGGATTAAGGCGTCTTGTACATACCAGTTGCGTTGCTTCTGGGAGTATGGGTTCGAGTCACTTCTGGGGTGTGAGTTTTCAGTTGCATATTGTCCTGGGGACCATTCAGGCTTGTTCGCATTTGTGTTCCTCACGTGTGCCCCAAAGAATGAGGTGATTTGGTAAAATGCTATGCCCAAGATAACTATCAGAGTGCCGGCGGTGGGGTGGTTCAAATAGCCTCGGCTATCACCTCATTTTGTCCGGTCGTGATGGTCAAGTGGATTAAGGCGTCTTGTACATACCAGTTGCGTTGCTTCTGGGAGTATGGGTTCGAGTCACTTCTGGGGTGTGAGTTTTCAGTTGCATATTGTCCTGCGGACCATTCAGGCTTGTTCGCATTTGTGTTCCTCACGTGTGCCCCAAAGAATGAGGTGATTTGGTAAAATGCTATGCCTAAGATAACTATCAGAGTGCCGGCGGTGGGGTGGTTCAAATAGCCTCGGCTATCACCTCATTTTGTCCAATCGTGATGCTCAAGTGGATTAAGGCGTCTTGTGCATACCAGTTGCGTTGCTTCTGGGAGTATGGGTTCGAGTCACTTCTGGGGTGTGAGTTTTCAGTTGCATATTGTCCTGGGGACCATTCAGGCTTGTTCGCATATATATATATAAATATATATATATATATATATATATATATATATATAGATATGTCGTACCTAGTAGCCAGAACGCACTTCTCAGCCTACTATGCAAGGCCTGATTTGCCTAATAAGCCAAGTTTTCATGAATTAATGTTTTTTCGACTACCTGACCTACCTAACCTAACCTAACCTAACTTTTTTTGCTACCTAACCGAACCTAACCTATAAAGATAGGTTAGGTTAGGTTAGGTAGGAGCCGGTCGGGGAGCCGGTCGGCCGAGCGGAGAGCACGCTGGACTTGTGATCCTGTGGTCCTGGGTTCGATCCCAGGCGCCGGTGAGAAACAATAAGCAGAGTTTCTTTCACCCTATGCTCCTGTTACCTAGCAGTAAATATAGGTACCTGGGTGTTAGTCAGCTGTCACGGGCTGCTTCCTGGGGGTGGAGGCCTGGTCGAGGACCGGGCCGCGGGGACACTAAAAATCCCCGAAATCATCTCAAGATAACCTCAAGATAGGTAGGGTTGGTTAGGTTTGGTCATATATCTACGTTAATTTTAACTCCAATAAAAAAAAATTGACCTCATACATAATGAAATGGGTAGCTTTATCATTTCATAAGAAAAAAAATAGAGGAAATATATTAATTCAAGAAAACTTGGCTTATTAGGCAAATCAGGCCTTGCATAGTAGGCTGAAAAGTGCATTCTGGCTACTAGGTACGACATATATATATATATATATATATATATATATATATATATATATATATATATATATATATATATATATATATATATATATATATATATATGTCGTACCTTAGGTTCCTTAGGTACCTTAGGTTCTTATGAAATGATAAAGCTACCCATTTCATTATGTATGAGGTCAATTTTTTTTTATTGGAGTTAAAATTAACGTAGATATATGACCAAACCTAACCAACCCTACCTAACCTAACCTAACCTATCTTTATAGGTTAGGTTCGGTTAGGTAGCAGAAAAAGTTAGGTTAGGTTAGGTTAGGTAGGTCAGGTAGTCGAAAAAACATTAATTCATGAAAACTTGGCTTATTAGGCAAATCAGGCCTTGCATAGTAGGCTGAGAAGTGCGTTCTGGCTACTAGGTACGACATATCTATATATATATATATATAACTGAAAACTCACACCCCAGAAGTGACTCGAACCCATACTCCCAGGAGCCACGCAACTGGTATGTACAAGACGCCTTAATCCACTTGACCATCACGACCGGACAAAATGAGGTGATAGCCGAGGCTATTTGAACCACCCCACCGCCGGCACTCGGATAGTAATCTTGGGCATAGCATTTTACCAAATCACCTCATTCTTTGGGGCACACGTGAGGAACACAAATGCGAACAAGCCTGAATGGTCCCCAGGACAATATGCAACTGAAAACTCACACCCCAGAAGTGACTCGAACCCATACTCCCAGGAGCCACGCAACTGGTATGTACAAGACGCCTTAATCCACTTGACCATCACGACCGGACAAAATGAGGTGATAGCCGAGGCTATTTGAACCACCCCACCGCCGGCACTCGGATAGTAATCTTGGGCATAGCATTTTACCAAATCACCTCATTCTTTGGGGCACACGTGAGGAACACAAATGCGAACAAGCCTGAATGGTCCCCAGGACAATATGCAACTGAAAACTCACACCCCAGAAGTGACTCGAACCCATACTCCCAGGAGCCACGCAACTGGTATGTACAAGACGCCTTAATCCACTTGACCATCACGACCGGACAAAATGAGGTGATAGCCGAGGCTATTTGAACCACCCCACCGCCGGCACTCGGATAGTAATCTTGGGCATAGCATTTTACCAAATCACCTCATTCTTTGGGGCACACGTGAGGAACACAAATGCGAACAAGCCTGAATGGTCCCCAGGACAATATGCAACTGAAAACTCACACCCCAGAAGTGACTCGAACCCATACTCCCAGAAGCAACGCAACTGGTATGTACAAGACGCCTTAATCCACTTGACCATCACGACCGGACAAAATGAGGTGATAGCCGAGGCTATTTGAACCACCCCACCGCCGGCACTCTGATAGTTATCTTGGGCATAGCATTTTACCAAATCACCTCATTCTTTGGGGCACACGTGAGGAACACAAATGCGAACCAGCCTGAATGGTCCCCAGGACAATATGCAACTGAAAACTCACACCCCAGAAGTGACTCGAACCCATACTCCCAGAAGCAACGCAACTGGTATGTACAAGACGCCTTAATCCACTTGACCATCACGACCGGACAAAATGAGGTGATAGCCGAGGCTATTTGAACCACCCCACCGCCGGCACTCTGATAGTTATCTTGGGCATAGCATTTTACCAAATCACCTCATTCTTTGGGGCACACGTGAGGAACACAAATGCGAACAAGCATGAATGGTCCCCAGGACAATATGCAACTGAAAACTCACACCCCAGAAGTGACTCGAACCCATACTCCCAGAAGCAACGCAACTGGTATGTACAAGACGCCTTAATCCACTTGACCATCACGACCGGACAAAATGAGGTGATAGCCGAGGCTATTTGAACCACCCCACCGCCGGCACTCTGATAGTTATCTTGGGCATAGCATTTTACCAAATCACCTCATTCTTTGGGGCACACGTGAGGAACACAAATGCGAACAAGCCTGAATGGTCCCCAGGACAATATGCAACTGAAAACTCACACCCCAGAAGTGACTCGAACCCATACTCACAGAAGCAACGCAACTGGTATGTACAAGACGCCTTAATCCACTTGACCATCACGACCGGACAAAATGAGGTGATAGCCGAGGCAATTTGAACCACCCCACCGCCGGCACTCTGATAGTTATCTAGGGCATAGCATTTTACCAAATCACCTCATTCTTTGGGGCACACGTGAGGAACACAAATGCGAACAAGCATGAATGGTCCCCAGGACAATATGCAACTGAAAACTCACACCCCAGAAGTGACTCGAACCCATACTCCCAGAAGCAACGCAACTGGTATGTACAAGACGCCTTAATCCACTTGACCATCACGACCGGACAAAATGAGGTGATAGCCGAGGCTATTTGAACCACCCCACCGCCGGCACTCTGATAGTTATCTTGGGCATAGCATTTTACCAAATCACCTCATTCTTTGGGGCACACGTGAGGAACACAAATGCGAACAAGCATGAATGGTCCCCAGGACAATATGCAACTGAAAACTCACACCCCAGAAGTGACTCGAACCCATACTCCCAGAAGCAACGCAACTGGTATGTACAAGACGCCTTAATCCACTTGACCATCACGACCGGACAAAATGAGGTGATAGCCGAGGCTATTTGAACCACCCCACCGCCGGCACTCTGATAGTTATCTTGGGCATAGCATTTTACCAAATCACCTCATTCTTTGGGGCACACGTGAGGAACACAAATGCGAACAAGCATGAATGGTCCCCAGGACAATATGCAACTGAAAACTCACACCCCAGAAGTGACTCGAACCCATACTCCCAGAAGCAACGCAACTGGTATGTACAAGACGCCTTAATCCACTTGACCATCACGACCGGACAAAATGAGGTGATAGCCGAGGCTATTTGAACCACCCCACCGCCGGCACTCTGATAGTTATCTTGGGCATAGCATTTTACCAAATCACCTCATTCTTTGGGGCACACGTGAGGAACACAAATGCGAACAAGCCTGAATGGTCCCCAGGACAATATGCAACTGAAAACTCACACCCCAGAAGTGACTCGAACCCATACTCCCAGAAGCAACGCAACTGGTATGTACAAGACGCCTTAATCCACTTGACCATCACGACCGGACAAAATGAGGTGATAGCCGAGGCAATTTGAACCACCCCACCGCCGGCACTCTGATAGTTATCTAGGGCATAGCATTTTACCAAATCACCTCATTCTTTGGGGCACACGTGAGGAACACAAATGCGAACAAGCCTGAATGGTCCCCAGGACAATATGCAACTGAAAACTCACACCCCAGAAGTGACTCGAACCCATACTCCCAGAAGCAACGCAACTGGTATGTACAAGACGCCTTAATCCACTTGACCATCACGACCGGACAAAATGAGGTGATAGCCGAGGCTATTTGAACCACCCCACCGCCGGCACTCTGATAGTTATCTTGGGCATAGCATTTTACCAAATCACCTCATTCTTTGGGGCACACGTGAGGAACACAAATGCGAACCAGCCTGAATGGTCCCCAGGACAATATGCAACTGAAAACTCATTTTGTCCGGTCGTGATGGTCAAGTGGATTAAGGCGTCTTGTACATACCAGTTGCGTTGCTTCTGGGAGTATGGGTTCGAGTCACTTCTGGGGTGTGAGTTTTCAGTTGCATATTGTCCTGGGGACCATTCAGGCTTGTTCGCATTTGTGTTCCTCACGTGTGCCCCAAAGAATGAGGTGATTTGGTAAAATGCTATGCCCAAGATAACTATCAGAGTGCCGGCGGTGGGGTGGTTCAAATAGCCTCGGCTATCACCTCATTTTGTCCGGTCGTGATGGTCAAGTGGATTAAGGCGTCTTGTACATACCAGTTGCGTTGCTTCTGGGAGTATGGGTTCGAGTCACTTCTGGGGTGTGAGTTTTCAGTTGCATATTGTCCTGGGGACCATTCAGGCTTGTTCGCATTTGTGTTCCTCACGTGTGCCCCAAAGAATGAGGTGATTTGGTAAAATGCTATGCCCAAGATAACTATCAGAGTGCCGGCGGTGGGGTGGTTCAAATAGCCTCGGCTATCACCTCATTTTGTCCGGTCGTGATGGTCAAGTGGATTAAGGCGTCTTGTACATACCAGTTGCGTTGCTTCTGGGAGTATGGGTTCGAGTCACTTCTGGGGTGTGAGTTTTCAGTTGCATATTGTCCTGGGGACCATTCAGGCTTGTTCGCATTTGTGTTCCTCACGTGTGCCCCAAAGAATGAGGTGATTTGGTAAAATGCTATGCCCAAGATAACTATCAGAGTGCCGGCGGTGGGGTGGTTCAAATAGCCTCGGCTATCACCTCATTTTGTCCGGTCGTGATGGTCAAGTGGATTAAGGCGTCTTGTACATACCAGTTGCGTTGCTTCTGGGAGTATGGGTTCGAGTCACTTCTGGGGTGTGAGTTTTCAGTTGCATATTGTCCTGGGGACCATTCAGGCTTGTTCGCATTTGTGTTCCTCACGTGTGCCCCAAAGAATGAGGTGATTTGGTAAAATGCTATGCCCAAGATAACTATGAGAGTGCCGGCGGTGGGGTGGTTCAAATAGCCTCGGCTATCACCTCATTTTGTCCGGTCGTGATGGTCAAGTGGATTAAGGCGTCTTGTACATACCAGTTGCGTTGCTTCTGGGAGTATGGGTTCGAGTCACTTCTGGGGTGTGAGTTTTCAGTTGCATATTGTCCTGGGGACCATTCAGGCTTGTTCGCATTTGTGTTCCTCACGTGTGCCCCAAAGAATGAGGTGATTTGGTAAAATGCTATGCCCTAGATAACTATCAGAGTGCCGGCGGTGGGGTGGTTCAAATTGCCTCGGCTATCACCTCATTTTGTCCGGTCGTGATGGTCACGTGGATTAAGGCGTCTTGTACATACCAGTTGCGTTGCTTCTGGGAGTATGGGTTCGAGTCACTTCTGGGGTGTGAGTTTTCAGTTGCATATTGTCCTGCGGACCATTCAGGCTTGTTCGCATTTGTGTTCCTCACGTGTGCCCCAAAGAATGAGGTGATTTGGTAAAATGCTATGCCCAAGATAACTATCAGAGTGCCGGCGGTGGGGTGGTTCAAATAGCCTCGGCTATCACCTCATTTTGTCCGGTCGTGATGGTCAAGTGGATTAAGGCGTCTTGTACATACCAGTTGCGTTGATTCTGGGAGTATGGGTTCGAGTCACTTCTGGGGTGTGAGTTTTCAGTTGCATATTGTCCTGGGGACCATTCAGGCTTGTTCGCATTTGTGTTCCTCACGTGTGCCCCAAAGAATGAGGTGATTTGGTAAAATGCTATGCCCAAGATAACTATCAGAGTGCCGGCGGTGGGGTGGTTCAAATAGCCTCGGCTATCACCTCATTTTGTCCGGTCGTGATGGTCAAGTGGATTAAGGCGTCTTGTACATACCAGTTGCGTTGCTTCTGGGAGTATGGGTTCGATTCACTTCTGGGGTGTGAGTTTTCAGTTGCATATTGTCCTGGGGACCATTCAGGCTTGTTCGCATTTGTGTTCCTCACGTGTGCCCCAAAGAATGAGGTGATTTGGTAAAATGCTATGCCCAAGATAACTATCAGAGTGCCGGCGGTGGGGTGGTTCAAATAGCCTCGGCTATCACCTCATTTTGTCCGGTCGTGATGGTCAAGTGGATTAAGGCGTCTTGTACATACCAGTTGCGTTGCTTCTGGGAGTATGGGTTCGAGTCACTTCTGGGGTGTGAGTTTTCAGTTGCATATTGTCCTGGGGACCATTCAGGCTTGTTCGCATTTGTGTTCCTCACGTGTGCCCCAAAGAATGAGGTGATTTGGTAAAATGCTATGCCCAAGATAACTATCAGAGTGCCGGCGGTGGGGTGGTTCAAATAGCCTCGGCTATCACCTCATTTTGTCCGGTCGTGATGGTCAAGTGGATTAAGGCGTCTTGTACATACCAGTTGCGTTGCTTCTGGGAGTATGGGTTCGAGTCACTTCTGGGGTGTGAGTTTTCAGTTGCATATTGTCCTGCGGACCATTCAGGCTTGTTCGCATTTGTGTTCCTCACGTGTGCCCCAAAGAATGAGGTGATTTGGTAAAATGCTATGCCCAAGATAACTATCAGAGTGCCGGCGGTGGGGTGGTTCAAATAGCCTCGGCTATCACCTCATTTTGTCCGGTCGTGATGGTCAAGTGGATTAAGGCGTCTTGTGCATACCAGTTGCGTTGCTTCTGGGAGTATGGGTTCGAGTCACTTCTGGGGTGTGAGTTTTCAGTTGCATATTGTCCTGGGGACCATTCAGGCTTGTTCGCATATATATATATATATATATATATATATATATATATATATATATATATATATATATATATATATATATATATATATATATATATATATATATATATATATATATATATATATATATATATATATATATATATATAGATATGTCGTACCTAGTAGCCAGAACGCACTTCTCAGCCTACTATGCAAGGCCTGATTTGCCTAATAAGCCAAGTTTTCATGAATTAATGTTTTTTCGACTACCTGACCTACCTAACCTAACCTAACCTAACTTTTTCTGCTACCTAACCGAACCTAACCTATAAAGATAGGTTAGGTTAGGTTAGGTAGGGTTGGTTAGGTTTGGTCATATATCTACGTTAATTTTAACTCCAATTAAAAAAAATTGACCTCATACATAATGAAATGGGTAGCTTTATCATTTCATAAGAAAAAAAATAAAGGAAATATATTAATTCAAGAAAACTTGGCTTATTAGGCAAATCAGGCCTTGCATAGTAGGCTGAAAAGTGCATTCTGGCTACTAGGTACGACATATATATATATATATATATATATATATATATATATATATATATATATATATAAATTAATGTTTTTTCGACTACCTGACCTACCTAACCTAACCTATATATATATATATATATATATATATATATATATATATATATATATATATATATATATATATATATATATATATATATATATATATATATATATATATATTGGGGTTGGGGGAAAGTTGGGGCAGGATCGAAGACTAGAGAGGAAAGGGAGGGGAGGACAAGGAGTGGGTGGACAATGGGCAGTGGGGAGGAAAATAGGGAGGAAGTGCTGGGTCAGGAGTGGATGAATGGCTGGGTGTGGTAGAACGGGAAGGAGGAAGGAACGTGATCGTTGTATGTAGTGTGTAAGTATTATATTGGCAATGGTGTATGCACCACAGACACACATCAAAACATCATCATCATATTCAGTAATGAAGCAATGCTCTGCTTAAATGGTGAAGTCAACACTCAATGCACGATATTGGGTTCATAATACAACCTGTCCTAAAAAATAACGTTTAAATTTAGCTGTTTGCCCATATGGCCGAAAACTGACGTTATTTTGGTAGAATTACAGATATTCTCAATACACAATTTCTTATGGTTTCTAAGGACTTACTCTCATTATACCATATAAATACCATAGAATTATTAATCTATAACTGATTAACTATGCTCTGATATATGTTCTTCAATGTGTGTCCATATATGTGCCCATAATGAATATACTTTCTTCCTGTCGATCTTACTCAGTAAACACAAAACGTTGTGGAAACCTTTAACAAAGTTTCAACAGGGTTGTGGGAAAGATAAGTTGCATGTGTGCTTCAACAGGCACATGAGCAACCTATAACCCAAGAATTATAAAAGTATTTCCTTATGTAATATGGCAAATGCTGCCTTTTCTTACACTAGTTTCACCTTTATATAATAAAAAAATAATTTGTTCTTGTTTAAATATTAAATTTATGTACATTATACATATAAATTGTGAATCTGTGTCTTAGTTGTATGATAGGTGTGCAAAACATTCAGTTTTTATTATGATTTTACTAAAATTAGTTTTCATAACTCTGTTTGCTAAATGACGTCTTCAATAATATTGTTTGTAAGTTTAAAATATATTTATGTACTTTATGTATAATACATCAACATAAATGGAAATGTTGCTGCATAGGTGTATGAAGAACACATGCAACATTCAATCTATCATTTTTTTGTTAATAAAAAAATTAAAATGCATCAAAATAACTCTTTATCACATGCCTTTGTATTAGTGTAGATTTTACATTAAATATCACTGAAGTACAAATAGGTGAGTACAACTAGGTAAGTACAACTACATAAGTGCAACTAGGAGAGTACATGTAGCTAGGTGAGTATGCCTTGGTGAACACTGCTAGATGAATACAAGTAGGTGAGTACAACTGCACGAAAACAACTAGGAGAGTGCACAGAGGTGAGTAGAACTTCGTGAGCACTGATAGGTGAATACAAGTAGGTAAGTACAACCGCACGAGAACAACTAGGAGAGTGCACAGAGGTGAGTAGAACTTCGTGAGCACTGATAGGTGAATACAAGTAGGTAAGTACAACTGCACGAGAACAACTAGGAGAGTACATGTAGATGAGTACAACTTGGTGAGCACTGCTAGGTGAATACAAGTAGGTGAGTACAACTTTGTGAGCAATGCTAGGTGAATACATGTAGGTGAGCACTGCTAGGTGAATACATGTAGGTGAGCACTGCTAGGTGAATACAAGTAGGTGAGTACAACTGCATGAGAACAACTATGGGAGTGCATGTAGGTGAGTACAATTTGGTGAGAACTGTTAGGTGAATACAGGTAGGTGAGTACAGCTAAATAAGAAGAACTAGGAGAGTGCATGTAGGTGAGTACAACTCACCTACACCTCAGAAGTCAAGGAAGAAGAGGGGGAATGGGTGGAACTGGTGGGGAAGGAGGGGGAGGGAGTGTAACGGGACCTGTGTGATGGCTGGTGTGTATACATTGTAAGCCAAAAAGAGTTGACATGTCGTGTTAGGATGCTGGATTATACAGGCATGTCTTAGTAGATAAATATGGTGTGTTCATCTTCATAAAATACAACAAGAAAAATAAAGAATCAGATAATAATGTTTTAAATAACTTTATCTCTGATTTTACTTTTGAATTAAATTAATATTATAAATTGAACAATGGTTGATTGGGAACAGAGATGGTGGTCAAGAGGGTTCCAGCAGGCGAGGGTCAGTACTGCCTGACCATCACCCGGGTGGGACATTGTTTATACCACGCGTAGTAACCATCGCCCACCCCCTCCTCTTCCTCTTCCTTCTCTTACCCCTCCCCTCTCCCCCTCCCCTTACCCCATCCTCTTTCTTCTCATCCCCTTCTCTTACCCCTCCCCACTTCTCCCTCCTCTTCATCTTAATCTTCATCGCCCTTCTCTTACCCCTCCCGTCTTCTCTTCCCTTCCTCCTCATCCCAATTCATCCCCTTCCTTCTCATACCCTCTTCTCTTAACCCTCTTCCTGTCTCATCCACCATCTCTTCCCCCTTCCTTTCCCCTTTATTTTACCCCTCCCCCTCTCCTCTCCCCCTTCCTCCTCATCCCCCTGCTCTTACCTCTCCCCCTCCTCATCCCCCTTCTTTTACTCCTCCCCTCTTCCCCCTTCCTCATCATCCCCCCTTCTCTTACCCCTCCTCTCTTCCTTTCCTCTTCGCCTTCCTTTTCATCCCCCTTCCCTTACCCCTCCTCTTCCCCTCCTCATCCCCTCTTCTCTTTCTCCTCCTCTTTATCCCTTCTCTTCCCCTTCCTCTTACCCCCTACTCTCTCCCCCTCCTCTTTGCCTTCCTTCTCTTACTCTACTACTACTTACTCTACTACTCCTACCCCTACCATTCTTTCCCCTCCTCTTCTCCTCCGTCACTTAATTACCCCCCTTCTCCATCATTCTCCTCCTTCCCCCTCCCCCTCTCCCTCCTTCCTCCTCAACCTTCTCCATACTCTTCTTCAACCTCCACCTTCCGCCTTAACCTCCTTCTTCTCCCTCTTTCTTGACCACCATTACCACACCATCCCACCACACTTCCATTACACCACCACCGCTACCATATATTGGGGTTGGTGCTGTCGTTGATCCTTCTTTATGGACAGCCCAACCCAAAACTCGGTAGAGTGCATATACTTTACCAGGAGATCACCCTGGGCGCTTTTAGCTCTTGGAGAGGGGCTCAATGTCACACGTTTAGGGGATGCGGCTCCAATACTTAGCCTCGATGTCATGTGCACACACTCACTCGGCCGCTGTGACTCCCCACTCTCTCCTTATGTGATATGATCTTCTTGATCCCCTTTGACATATTATTATTCCGTTCTACCCTGTCCACAGCTGTGGTTCTTGGTTCTTTCTCTCTCCTTCTTTCCTACTTCCTGGGAAGCCTCACTAGGACATCCGCAAACACGAGCAAATTTGAATACATTTACTGGACAAAGCGCATACACAATACATACACACATATAATAACTTAACTTAGGCATCCTTCAGTCTCGGGAGACTATGGAGTTGCGCCCTAGTTGTCAATCCTGGTGCAGCGTCTGGTGTGACTGATGAGGCCAATCCGAGAGTGGCAGTCCTTCCCACACCGAGCACAAACGAAGTCCGATTCTGGTCTGTCTTCCTAGTTACCGGCTTTCCTTCTCTGTCTCTTTGCCTCCGATTCCTTGGCAAGTGACTCCTCGAACTTGGAGAGACCTCGTTGAACAGACTGCCTCCAGGCTGAACGGTCTGCAGCCAGTGTCTCCCATATAGCAAGATCGACGTCCATGGCTTTCAGGTCCCTCTTGCTTACGTCTTTGTACCGTAGCTGGGGCTTGCCTACTGGACGCTTTCCCTGCCTCAGCTCTCCATACAGGAGATCCTTGGGGATCCTGCCGTCGCCCATTCGCACAACGTGCCCGAGCCTTCGCATTCGTCTCTGTTTCAGCATTGTGTACATGCTGGTGATTCTTGCTCTCCCCAAGACGTTGTTGTTTGTCACCTTGTCCTGCCAGGTGATGTCCAAGATGTGTCTAAGGCAGCGCAAGTGGTAGGCATTCAGCCGTCTTTCCTGACGGGCGCGGAGTGTCCAAGACTCACTGCCATAAAGGAGAGTGCTCAGGACACAGGATCTGTAAACCTGAATCTTAGTATACTCAGTTAGCCTATTGTTGGCCCACACTCTCTTTGTCAGTTTGGACATGGTAGTAGATGCCTTACCAATGCGTTTGTTTAGCTCCGTATCAAGAGAGAGGGAGTCAGAGATTGTGGAGCCCAGGTACACGAAGTCGTGAACAACTTCCAGTTTGGAATCAGAGATGCCGATGTCAGGTGGGGAGTCCACTCCTTGTCCCATGACTTGTGTTTTCTTCAGACTGATGGTGAGTCCGAAAGCCTGAGAGGCCTCGCTGAAGCGGGTTATGAGCCGTTGGAGGTCTTCAGCTGAGTGGGCAGTGACTGCTGCGTCGTCGGCAAAGGGGAAGTCGCGCAGACACCTCAGCCGAACCTTTGTCTTGGCTCTCAGCCTGGCGAGGTTAAAGAGCTTTCCATCCGACCTGGTCCGGAGGTAAATGCCTTCCGTGACAGATCCGAAGGCGTGCCGCAGCATAACTGCGAAGAAAATCCCGAATAGGGTTGGAGCCAGTACGCAGCCCTGCTTTACTCCACTTCGGATGTCAAAGGCGTCTGATGTTAGGCCATCAAAGACCACGGTGCCCCTCATGTTCTCATGGAAAGATCTGATGATGCTGAGGAACCTGGGTGGGCATCCGATCTTGGGGAGGATCTTGAACAGGCCATCCCTGCTGACGAGGTCGAAGGCCTTCGTCAGATCTATGAAGGCTACAAAGAGTGGCTGCTTCTGTTCCCTGCATTTCTCCTGCAGTTGTCTGAGGGAAAAAACCATGTCGATGGTGGACCTGCCAGCTCTGAATCCACATTGTGATTCTGGATAAACTCTCTCTGCAAGTACTTGGAGCCTCTTCAATGCGACTCGAGCAAACAGCTTTCCGACAATACTGAGGAGGGAGATTCCACGGTAGTTGTTGCAGTCGCCCCTCTCACCTTTATTCTTATACAGTGTGACGATGTTGGCATCCCTCATGTCCTGTGGCACCTCTCCTTCTTCCCAGCAGAGGCAGAGAATTTCGTGCAGGTCCATGAGCAGGCTACCTCTGCAGCACTTCAAGGTCTCAGCAGGAATGCCATCTTTGCCAGGAGCTTTACCAGAAGCAAGGGAGTCCAGGGCATCGCTGAGTTCTTCCAGGGTCGGTTCACTGTCGAGCTCCATTAACACAGGCAGACACTCAATGGCGCTCAGGGCATCTTCGGTGACCACATTGTCCCTGGCGTATAGCTCAGAGTAGTGCTCGACCCAGCGCTTCAGCTGCAGTGTCTGGTCCTGAATCACCTCGCCAGTGGCAGATTTCAAAGGAGCGGTCTTCCTCTGGATTGGGCCGAGGGCCTGCTTGATGCCGTCATACATTCCCCTTACATTGCCTGTATCCGCTGCAGTCTGTATCTGGGAGCAGAGCTGGAGCCAATAGTTGTTGGCACATCGCCTGGCGCTCTGCTGCACTTTGCAGCGGACGGCCCGAAGGATCTGTAAGTTGCGCTGACTTGGGCAGGCTTTGTAGGCTGCCAAGGCGCTTCTCTTCTCTTCGATTACAGGTGTCATCTCTTCCGAGTGAGCCTCGAACCAGTCTGCCGACCTGCTGGTCTTCTTGCCAAAGGTGGAAATGGCAGCGTTGAACACAGCGTCTCTGAAGTGCTCCCATCTTTTACAGGCAGTGACCCCAGCTGGGCCAGGGAGAGCTTCCTCGAGCACGTGTGCAAAATCTTCCACCTTGTCCTGGTTGCGGGTCTTGGTGGTGTCGATGCGAGGTCTGCCCGCCTTTTTCGAGTGATGAATCTTCTTTGGTTGCATCTTGACCCTGCTACATACCAGGGAGTGGTCGGTGTCACAGACAGCACTCTGGTAGCTACGCGTAATCTTGACGCTGGGTAGACTTGCACGCCTGGTAAGAATCAGGTCAAGCTGGTGCCAGTGCTTGGATCTGGGGTGTCTCCAAGATACTCGGTGTTGAGGCTTTGTGCCGAAGAACGTGTTGGTGACACAAAGACCATGAAGGCAGCAGAGTTCTAGCAGACGTTGCCCGTTCTCATTCATCCTTCCTATGCCGAATTGACCCAGGCAAGTGGGCCAAATGTTGTGCTCGGCACCCACTCTGGCGTTGAAGTCGCCGAGGATGAACAGTGGCTCCTTTACAGGGATTCTCGCTATGACTCTGTTGAGGTCATCGTAGAATTTTTCCTTTGCCTCTGCTGGAGAAGTCAGGGTTGGTGCATATGCACTAATTACATTGACTGGTCCTGTTTGGGAGTACAGTTGCAGAGACAGAATTTGTTCGGTTTCCCCCATCGGTGGCATAATGTGTCCCAACAGTGCATTCCTGACGGCAAATCCCACACCATGTTCTCTGGTCTCATCTGGAGGTTTTCCTTGCCAGAAGAAAGAGAAGGTCCTCTCTCTCACAGATCCTGATCCCGGGAGCCTGGTCTCTTGGAGAGCAACAATATCCATCTGCAGCTTGCTCAGCTCCCTATCGATGATTGCTGTTTTTCGGGCGTCATTGATTTCTTGCAGGTCGTCAGAGAAACCTGGTGTCAGTGTCCTGACGTTCCATGTGCCCAGCTTTAGGGCAGTTGATATTTTCTTCTTTGGTTTGGTATTGCTTGGTGCAAAGTTGTCGGGCCGCTTGTCAGTTTTCACCCTAAACCCCACGCACCCAGTGAGGTTAACGAACCGTGGCGAGGCAACACCTTATTGGCTGGGGTTTGCCCAGCTTGAGGCGGGCGGTAGCTGCCCAGTGGGGCGCGATGACCCCTCCCACCGTCGGAAGCAACCCCTGGCGTCACACTCTTCGCCAATCGAGCAGATGACTTAAAACCTGTAGACTGTCGCTTCCCGTGTTGGTTCGACGCTGTGAGGCGAAGCTGGAGTGTCCTCTCCAGGGCGCAAAGCCTGGGTAGGTAGATATGGAGGAGAAGCTGTTACCCATGCAGCAGGTCCCCCCTCTCCACGTTGCTGAAATTATCCAATAGAGAGGCAAATGCCAATACGCATGGTTCCAGCAATGTCGCAGGAGCTGCCAGAACGAGGTCGACGTCAACAACGAACTGCCTTAGGGGCTCCAACTCCGGATTTTTCCTCGAGGTTGACTCCTGAAGCCTTCCCAAAAACAAGGGTATGGCCGCAAGGCAGCGGAGGTTTAAAATCAGGGTTTTCCTTCCCCTAGATGGGCTGCCTTCCCAGGCTATCGAGTCCCATCTACCCGGAGCAGCTGGTTTTAAGGCGCCAGAGGCACGCCCTCGCCCCTTCTCCTGTCGGTAAAAGCAGTTCCGCCGGACTTAGACTAAGCCACCCGTGCAGGCCAGGAGTTGGACTTGGTTGTCAGAGGCTATTTGAGACGCATGCCGTATAGGAGCATTTTATAGGTCATGGGAGCTCGTCCCCCATTACCACCCCCTGGCTATGACAACCCCTTGGAACCTAGTCAGGTTGCACTCCAACACCATCAGAACTCTATCATCTGCTTATCAAGTGGTATCCTATCTCCTGATTCACCACCTAATACTACCAACCTCCTCAAGTAGGTCAAGTCTTATAACACAATGTTGCACCATCAGCAAGAGAATATATATCTATAAACATGTGCAAGGAAAACCAGCGTATGAATGCAATAACATAAATATTAGTATAAATGTTCCTTGGTATACAACAATGATCAATCGATCACCCTATCAGTCCTAGAACACATATGTATGTCTCTGTAGGTAATCCAGCCTACGACTGTAACTCTATACTTCAGTATAAGTACTCCTTGGCAAAAAAAATGGCAATCACTCGCCTTTCACTGCGCCTTGCACGCTAATGACTACCAAACACTCTACCAACTCCCTACAAGTAATCAACCAGAACTTTCCTTCCATATCCGGAAGCTCACCACCCTGACATCTTCAGGTTCTTCCTGGTTTATCTACCAGGATCCTCCGAAGCTCCTCCAGGCTGCTGCACTTTGAGCAACAGTGGTGCTTCACCACTTCTTCCAGGGTCCTCCACAGCACTCCTGGCTGCTACACCATGAAGTCTTCCTTGATCAACAATGGTGCTTCACCACTGGTATCACAAAAGCATGTAAACTCTGCTCCACTGCTTCTCCTCTCACAGGTTGAGGTGCAACTCCTCATTATAGGGTCTGCTCTTCCACAGAGCTCAGTATTTCTTCAATAGCCTTGGAATTCCATCCACTGAATCCTCCTCTACTAGCCTCGAAGTTCTCTCAGCAACTCCCTCCAAAGACAAACCTGCAACCCATTGACACACTAATAAAAATGTTTCCCCTTAAACACATAAACGAAAATAACCACACAATATGTTCACACCTAACATCTCTTTGCTTTCTACATACTGTGAGAGTAGACTCCCCCGTTTGGGCTGGTCCATGTTCTGCCTTACCCAGCGGGCGTCTCCTCACTCTGGGAGCGGTCCTCCATCACCAATCAGTTGGCTCCAGGCGATTGATGGGAGAGGACATGCTGCTCGTCCCTCCAGCTGTCTCTCTCATCTCCGTCCTCTTATTTAGGCTTCCTGCCTTACCAAAACATGTCAAACGTATCAATAAACATTCGCTATGATCGCTGGGCACACGATCAATTACCGGCAATCACTGTAAACTGGTTAAAATTATGCTTACCACAAAAAGGTCCCCTGCAGGGCACTCTCCCTCTGATGGAGTCTGACCAGGGCGCTCCCACGGCCCACGATAATGTCTCTGGGCGGCTTAACAAACTCTCCTTGCCGTCCAGGACTTGAGACCACACCTTCCCAGCTCGATTCCACAGCTGGAACGTCTGCACTATTCCTTTCTCTTGAAGATATATCACCTAGGGGTTCCTCTCTGACAGGAGCTCACACGGAGCGCAGCTTCCCCTCACGATGTCTGGTACTCAAGTGAATTAAGCTCCTCTCAAGCGAGCCTCACACCTCCACCAAACTCTCCACATCTTGTGTCAAGTCGTTTACTTATTTTCTTATTCACTGCCCATTATCTTAAATTGTCTATCAAATCCAACTAATTATTTTACATCTGTATCTTCACCTCTATATTTCCTAGACCTTCTAGTCAGGTCAGGCTTGATAGAATAATTCTCAAAGGGGAGACTCGTTTTTCGGCTGCCTGGCATCATAACACATATCACCGCATGATACTACCTCAACACACTTTCACCACAACTAGTACACCACTACTCCCACACCACAACTACCACACTGCAATTATTGCACAGCTCCACCACACTACCGCACCATATTACGACACCACACTATTGCACCACACCACCACCAGAGCACCACAATACCATTACTACCACAACACACTAACATGCACACTGCAACCACGAACACCATCAATCATTACCACTAACTGTAACCATCACTCACCACTGCTACCAACTACAATAACCGACCACCACTAACATCAACCACAACCCACCAAAAACCACCACTACCATGGATTCTCCATTAAATGAAAAATATTATAAAAAAGTTGAACCAAACTTTATTATGATTCTGTTATATTTTACTAAATGTAGAAATATATTTTGAAATTTCTACATTTTTATATATAAGAGTAATCACTAAAACTACTTTTATGAAACATTTAAGGTTGCCACAAGGTTTCATTTTTTTTTTAGCCAACGTTTAGTGCAGTAAGTTGGAAACTTATTTACAACCACACAAAATTACGTATCTAATAAGTGAAAACAAATATTGCCACGTCTTTCAAACACTTTCCAGATATGTTGTGGCAACCTAAAATTCTTTCCTGGGTTATATTTTGGAAAACATCTAAGAAATTTGGAATTGAGTTGTCGTTCACATTCAGTTACCAATTACTGTCTCATAGTTATATTTTAATGTCTCTGGTCATAACGATTTTCCAAGGATTGAAATAGCTTTTATAGTAGCATCTTATCAGAGTACAATAATTTACTTATTGAAAACCTCAATAGCGGTCGTAAATTAATAATAATTATTTATAGAATGGTAAATCATCCACAGACGTGTTTAATATGACGAGTCTCCCCAACATCTTTACTTATGCAGGCATTCTAAGGAGAAAATCCTCGTGATTTTCCTTGAGTGTTCCTGAAAACCACTCACACTTGTAGCCTCGACAAGGAAATGAAGCAGTCAGATTATCGAAGATCCCCTCCATTTGCTGTGATGATCTTTTCCAGCTGTACTTTAAAGGTTAACAGTTTTGGCATATATAGCTTCGGCCGGTAGGGAGTTCCATCGGTTAATAAATTACCTTGTGAGTGAAGAAGCATCTCAGATAAACTGCATCTCTCATTAAGATGAAAACTAACCAGTGTCCAGATAACAGGAAGGAATTCGGTCAACACTGATATATAATTCACAAGTCTCCAGCTTCAGTCATCTTGGAAATAAGAAAAAGCACAACTTGGTGCATTCAAATGATAAAGCTGGATATTCAGGACATTCATATTGTCCAGATTGTGTGAATTTGAGTATATTTACATCTTATTCATGTTAAAATTCAAATGCAATTTATTTGTTTCTTTACTTATTTATATACAAGAAGGTACATTGGGTTTAGTAAGATTATTAAATAATTAATCCGTATTTACCTTATGTTATCTGTACCTGGGAATCTTTCCACTCAACACATTGTAGCATAATTTGAGGATATTAATAGATTGGATGGGTGGCGTGTGCAGGTGGCCTACACACATAACAGCTACAAAAATAACTCACTAAATATGTAAGCTACTCAGATTAGAGACTGTCCTTGTAGTCAACATTACCAAACAGTCAACATTGATGCTCCACCTGGATGCGTCTCCCAACAGAGCCAATTTGGCCAATTGAAGAGATTCAATTTCCCATCCTGATGGGAAAATCTATACACAAACTGCACTTATAAGAATGGTACATACAGATGAAAGACGTTTTGAGTGTGGCGTATCTGGGCACTAGATTTATAGATTGTGAAACTAAAATAGAGCACATAATAGTGCATATATATATATATATATATATATATATATATATATATATATATATATATATATATATATATATATATATATATCTATATATAAATAAAAATGGAAATGTTCGTTTGTACATAACCGCTAATTTCCGAAAGTTCTTCACCGAATGTTTTGAAATTTTCACACAGCGTTCCATTCGCATCCGGCCAGGTTTTTATATACATACTATATAGATGTCACGTCTGTGACGGTAAAAAAAAAACATGTTTTTTCTGAAACACTGTATTTTTCATGTGAGAAAAATCTTCAAAACCTCTTTACCGATTGCTTTGAAATTTTGACACAACGTTGCATTCAAATAGGCGCGTCTTTTTATATATCGACTATATACATGCCTCACCTCCGACAGGAAAAACATGTTTTTGTTATTTTTAAACAGGGCCATCTGTTGGACGTAAGAGCAACACACGCTGTAATCTCCGAAAGATCTTCACCGATTGCTTTGAAATTTCGACACAACGTTGCATTCCAATAGGCACGTCTTTTAATACACCTACTATATAGATACCACCCCTGTGACAGGTAAAAACATGCGTTTTTGTAAAACAGCGCCATCTGTTGCACATAATAGCAACATCCACGCTATACTAAATATGTCACGAATTCCATTTCAATGTTTCTGATTGCATTGATAAATTTTATCTTCATAGATTTCGATTTATTTTATTTTTTATTGAGTTATTTTGTGTGACATTGTGTTGGAATTGAGCTGTTTTGTTTACTATACCGTCCATTTCATAAGTATAAATATAGATGCCACACCTGTTAAACTATGCTTTTCTTGAAAAACAGTACCATCTGTTGCATGTAAGAGCAACACACATGCTATACTAAATATGAATGTATGTTACAATTCCATTCCAATGTTTCTGATTTCATTGATAAATTTAATTTTCATAGATTTTGATTTATTTTCCATTTGATTTAATGATTTTGTGTGACTTATGTTGGAATTGAGCTGTGTTGTTTACCATACACCCATTTCGTGAGTATAGTTTATTTTTTTTATTTTTTTCATATTTTCATTTCATTTTTTAAATGTTTTTCTTATATTTCAGTGATGGGACCATGAGATCACTTGATGTTCCCAATTTTATGAGAGGAACATCAGACCATTTGGGAAGGCATCGGACGAGGGAGTGGGGAATGGTGGGGATGATGAAGGGACGGTGGAGTGGGGAATGGTGGGGAGGACCAGGGGACGTTAGAGTGGGGAATGATTGGGAGGCCGAGGAGATGGGTGGGGGATGGTGGGGAGTACTTGGGGACAGAGAAGGTTGCCATGGCTTAGCAACGCACATGCGTTGCTAAGCCACAGCAATATATATATATATATATATATATATATATATATATATATATATATATATATATATATATATATATATATATATATATATATATATATATAATATATATATATATATATATATATATATATATATATATATATATATATATATATATATATATATATATATATATATATATATAAGCCTATACTTGCATAAACCACAAGTGAAGATTAACAATCTTTGGACAACACCCACCAGTGGGCCTCGAACCCAGAAAGCACAACTACCTTCCAATAGCTGCCATAACTAGTACGCCTTAACCCACTACACGATCAGACCCTACAAAAGAAGTAGAGACTTCGAGATATATATACACCTCAAATATCTCCACTTCCCAACGGCACTAGACAAGTGAGAGGTTACTCTGCGTTTTTCATCAAGCCACTGTTAATGTGAGAGAACTCGTGTCCATGCTATAAGCCTATACTTGCATAAACCACAAGTGAAGATTAACAATCTTTGGACAACACCCACCAGTGACCCTCGAACACAGAAAGCACAACTACCTTCCAGTAGCTGCCATAACTAGTACGCCTTAACCCACTACACCATCAGACCCTACAAAAGAAGTAGAGACTTCGAGATATATATACACCTCAAATATCTCCACTTCCCTAGGGCACTAGGGAAGTGGAGAGTGTTGTTCAAAGCGGGTATGGATACTTTCGTCGATGTTGCTATTTCTCCACTCGTTTGTAGCATGAAGTAGTTGTGTTTTGTTGTCTTTGATTTCATTCTCTGCCTTGTATATCTGATCACGAATCAGATTCTGGCGATATTTTATCGTGAAGGCTTGATTCCTTGCTGCTGGGTCGTACGCTTTAATATTAGTATATTTTGGTAGCAGTCTTTCCTGTAGACATATATTATTAAATATGACCGAAAAAGTAAGATTAATAATTCTAACACGAATTTTCTCAATCTTTCGTACATTTCTTTTCACTGTTGGAGGTAATTCAAAGATAAATTCTCCAAAATTCATTTTTATTTCTAGTCTGACGCGACACTTGAGCGCGTTTCGTAAAACTTATTACATTTTCAAAGACTTTACACATACACAACTGAATAGAACTTACATATCTCCGATTTGTTTATATCTACATTTGAGTGAGATGGATGGGGTGAGGTGGTATTTAATAGGGTATTAATTTCATCAACACAAGACAGAACATGAAACAATGGGTATTGAAATGGAAGTGATTGTAGAAAGCCTATTGGTCCACATTTCTTGATGCTTCTATATTGGAGCGGAGTCTTGAGGTGGGTAGAATATAGTTGTGCATTAATTGGCTGTTGATTGCTGGTGTTGACTTCTTAATGTGCAATGCCTCGCAAACGTCAAGCCGTCTGCTATCGCTGTATCTATCGATGATTTCTGTGTTGTTTACTAGGATTTCTCTGGCGATGGTTTGGTTGTGGGAAGAGATTATATGTTCCTTAATGGAGCCCTGTTGCTTATGCATCGTTAAACGCCTAGAAAGAGATGATGTTGTCTTGCCTATATACTGGGTTTTTTGGAGCTTACAGTCCCCAAGTGGACATTTGAAGGCATAGACGACGTTGGTCTCTTTTAAAGCGTTCTGCTTTGTGTCTGGAGAGTTTCTCATGAGTAGGCTGGCCGTTTTTCTGGTTTTATAGTAAATCGTTAGTTGTATCCTCTGATTTTTGTCTGTAGGGATAACGTTTCTATTAACAATATCTTTCAGGACCCTTTCCTCCGTTTTATGAGCTGTGGAAAAGAAGTTCCTGTAAAATAGTCTAATAGGGGGAATAGGTGTTGTGTTAGTTGTCTCTTCAGAGGTTGCATGGCGTTTCACTTTCCTTTTTATGATGTCTTCGACGAAACCATTGGAGAAGCCGTTGTTGACTAGGACCTGCCTTACCCTACAGAGTTCTTCGTCGACTTGCTTCCATTCTGAGCTGTGGCTGAGAGCACGGTCGACATATGCGTTAACAACACTCCTCTTGTACCTGTCTGGGCAGTCGCTGTTGGCATTTAGGCACATTCCTATGTTCGTTTCCTTAGTGTAGACTGCAGTGTGGAAACCTCCGCTCTTTTCCATGACTGTTACATCTAGAAAGGGCAGCTTCCCATCCTTTTCCATCTCGTAAGTGAAACGCAGCACGGAACTCTGCTCAAATGCCTCCTTCAGCTCCTGCAGATGTCTGACATCAGGTACCTGTGTAAAAATGTCGTCAACATACCTGCAGTATATGGCCGGTTTCAAGTTCATGTCGACTAAGACTTTTTGCTCGATGGTACCCATGTAGAAGTTTGCAAACAGGACACCTAGGGGAGAACCCATGGCGACCCCATCTACTTGCTTATACATGTGCCCATCCGGGCTCAAGAAGGGTGCCTCTTTAGTACAAGCTTGGAGTAGTTTCCTCAGAATACTTTCTGGCATGTCAAGAGGAGTACAGGCTGGATCACGATACACTCTGTCGGCTATCATTCCGATTGTCTCGTCCACAGGTACGTTGGTAAACAGCGATTCTACGTCCAACGAGGCTCTTATCTCTGTGGCCCGTGCGCCCCGCAGTAAGTCCACAAATTCCTTTGGAGACTTCAGGCTGAAGGCGCAAGGAACATAAGGAGTCAGCAGGCCGTTGAGTCGCTTCGCCAGTCTGTACGTGGGTGTGGGTATCTGGCTAATGATTGGCCGAAGTGGGTTTCCAGGCTTGTGCGTCTTGACATTTCCATACGCATATCCAGGTTTATATTCCCCAATGATCTTTGGCAGGTGGAGTCCGGATTTCTTGGCGTTCACAGTTTCGATCAGTTTGTTGACCTTTGCTTTTAATTCGGCTGTAGTGTCCTTCGTTACCCTTTGGAACTTAGTTTGGTCAGAGAGTATGATGTTCATTTTCGCCAGATATTCGACTTTTTTAAGAATGACATATATTGGCGACTTGTCACCTCTCCTGACAACTATCTCCTTGTTCTCACGAAGGCTTTTAGCTGACGCTTTAAGCTCGGGGGACAGTATGGTGCTTCTGTAGTTGCCTCGATTCTTTCCTACTTCTGCAATAAGTTCTGCTTGTAAGGTATCTTTGGTAGTGACCTTCTTTTGTGTCTCGAGGTCGAATATGTCGTCCAACAGAATTTCCAACTCTACTTTCCGGGCCATTTCACTCGGTCTGGACATAACATGACAGTTTATGCCCAGATTTAGGAGAGTGACTTGGTCCTCAGTGAGGTTAATTCCTGCAAGGTTCAGGAAGCCATCTCTTGGTCGTGAGGAATTAACCTCACTGAGGACCAAGTCACTCTCCTAAATCTGGGCATAAACTGTCATGTTATGTCCAGACCGAGTGAAATGGCCCGGAAAGTAGAGTTGGAAATTCTGTTGGACGACATATTCGACCTCGAGACACAAAAGAAGGTCACTACCAAAGATACCTTACAAGCAGAACTTATTGCAGAAGGAGGAAAGAATCGAGGCAACTACAGAAGCACCATACTGTCCCCCGAGCTTAAAGCGGCAGCTAAAAGCCTTCCTGAGAACAAGGAGATAGTTGTCAGGAGAGGTGACAAGTCGCCAATATATGTCATTCTTAAAAAAGACGAATATCTGGCGAAAATGAACATCATACTCTCTGACCAAACTAAGTTCCAAAGGGTAACGAAGGACACTACAGCCGAATTAAAAGCAAAGGTCAACAAACTGATCGAAACTGTGAACGCCAAGAAATCCGGACTCCACCTGCCAAAGATCATTGGGGAATATAAACCTGGATATGCGTATGGAAATGTCAAGACGCACAAGCCTGGAAACCCACTTCGGCCAATCATTAGCCAGATACCCACACCCACGTACAGACTGGCGAAGCGATTCAACGGCCTGCTGACTCCTTATGTTCCTTGCGCCTTCAGCCTGAAGTCTCCAAAGGAATTTGTGGACTTACTGCGGGGCGCACGGGCCACAGGGATAAGCGCCTCGTTGGACGTAGAATCGCTGTTTACCAACGTACCTGTGGACGAGACAATCGGAATGATAGCCGACAGAGTGTATCGTGATCCAGCCTGTACTCCTCTTGACATGCCAGAAAGTATTCTGAGGAAACTACTCCAAACTTGTACTAAAGAGGCACCCTTCTTGAGCCCGGATGGGCACATGTATAAGCAAGTAGATGGGGTCGCCATGGGTTCTCCCCTAGGTGTCCTGTTTGCAAACTTCTACATGGGTACCATCGAGCAAAAAGTCTTAGTCGACATGAACTTGAAACCGGCCATATACTGCAGGTATGTTGACGACATTTTTACACAGGTACCTGATGTCAGACATCTGCAGGAGCTGAAGGAGGCATTTGAGCAGAGTTCCGTGCTGCGTTTCACTTACGAGACGGAAAAGGATGGGAAGCTGCCTTTTCTAGATGTAACAGTCATGGAAAAGGGCGGAGGTTTCCACACTGCAGTCTACACAAAGGAAACAAACATAGGAATGTGCCTAAATGCCAACAGCGACTGCCCTGACAGGTACAAGAGGAGTGTTGTTAACGCATACGTCGACCGTGCTCTCAGCCACAGCTCAGAATGGAAGCAAGTCGACGAAGAACTCTGTAGGGTAAGGCAGGTCCTAGTCAATAACGGCTTCTCCAATGGTTTCATCGAAGACATCATAAGAAGGAAAGTGAAAAGCCATGCAACCTCCGAAGAGACAACTAACACAACACCTATACCCCCTATTAGACTATTTTACAGGAACTTCTTTTCCACAGCTCATAAAACGGAGGAAAGGGTCCTGAAAGATATTGTTAATAGAAACGTTATCCCTACAGACAAAAATCAGAGGATACAACTGACGATTTACTATAAAACCAGAAAAACGGCCAGCCTACTCATGAGAAACTCTCCAGACACAAAACAGAACGCTTTAAAAGAGACTAACGTCGTCTATGCCTTCAAATGCCCACTTGGGGACTGTAAGCTCCAAAAAACCCAGTATATAGGCAAGACAACAACATCTCTTTCTAGGCGTTTAACGATGCATAAGCAACAGGGCTCCATTAAGGAACATATAATCTCTTCCCATAACCAAACCATCGCCAGAGAAATCCTAGTAAACAACACAGAAATCATCGATAGATACAGCGATAGCAGGCGGCTTGACGTTTGCGAGGCACTACACATCAAGAAGTCAACACCAGCAATCAACAGCCAATTATTGCACAACTATATTCTACCCACCTCAAGACTCCGCTCCAATATGGAAGCATCAAGAAATATGGACCAATAGGCTTTCTACAAACACTTCTATTCAATACCCATTGTTTCTGTTCTGTCTTGTGTTGATACTTTTAATACCCTATTAATATCCCCTAGTGTTCTGTCTTGTGTTAATGCCACATCACCCTTCCCACCTCACTCAAATGTAGATATAAAATCAGGGAAACGCAAGTTCTAATCAGTTGTGTATTTGTGAAGTCTTTGAAAATGTAATAAGTTTTACGAAACGCGCCCGTGTCGCGTCAGACTAGAAATAAAAATGAATTTTGGAGAAGTGATTTTTGATTTACCTCCAACAGTGAAGCGTAATGTACGAAAGATTGAGAAAATTCGTGTTAGAATTATTAATCTTACTTTTTCGGTCATATTTAATAATATATATATATATATATATATATATATATATATATATATATATATATATATATATATATATATATATATATATATATATATATATATATATATATATATATATATATGTTAAATCCCATATGCATCCATAGTGTTTGAAGAGAGAGCAGGAAGCCGTTTGTCGAGGGAACCCCATTTGGACTGATGATCTTTTCCAGTTGTACTTGAAATGTTAACAGAGTTTGGGCATTTACTGCTTCTACTGGTAGACGGTTCATCGAACTCAGTCCTGGGTTATTAACCCAGAAGGTGAAAAAGCATCTCTTGTTCTCAGTCCTATATTGTGGCTTGTTAAACTTGTTTCCGTTGCTCCTTGTTTGTGTTACCTCTGACCTTCTGAAGCAAATATATAGATCAACATCCACTACCTTGTACAGCCACTAGCACTGTAGCATTTCAAGGAAGTCCTTAATTCTATGTTCCCCAGTATACGACCCCACCAAAATCGTTTATCAACCAGGTGCCCATATTACTGTTGGGAAAACAGAGGCTGCAACTAAGGATTGACACCCAGTAAATCCTCCCCGGCCAGGATACGAACTCAGTACAAAGCGCTCGCGAAACGCCAAGTGTGTGTCCTAACGACTACACCACGGTGACTTGTTCAGTATTTTTAGTTTCAATGAGATCTGCCCTGTCATGCCTGATTTAGAGTGTTGTTAGCCCTGTGACCTTCAAGCGTTCCTGATATGATAAATGATATAGCTATTGAATATGTTTTGTTGCCCAGTGTTGCACTTTTTCCAGAGCAGCTATGTCCATCTGAAAATGAGGTCACCATGCTTGGATACAGTAATCTACGTGAGGGCACACCACAGATTTATACAGTTGAACCATTACTTTTCTTCCTTATTGTGAAAAGTACGCCTAAGGCTGTAGCAACTTGAGGGTTAATTATCCTAAAAAATTTCATCATCACCGATAGCTTAGCATCATCAGCAAACATGTTCATATAATTCAGTATTCCTTCTAGAAGATTATTTATTTAATTTTTCATAATTGCTTACAGTTCATTAGGGAGTAAGTTAAATAGACTGGGTCCTTTCATTTGCATGGAGTGTTGGCACAAATTAAATATAATAGTAATAATAACAATATTAAAAAAAATGTGTGTGTAATACATAAAGGAGTAATGTACAATTGTAGGGACAGGAGTTACACATACTATTAAAGTCACTATTATGCAAAGCATTTCGGCGAAATGCATAGTCTGACTCTATGGATATCAAAGAGATGTTTATGTCTAGTGTGTTGACCAAACCACACACTAGAAAGTGAAGGGACGACGGCGTTTCGGTCCATCCTGGACCATTCTCAAGTCGATTGTGTGCCCAATTGCACTATCTATTTTGTCCAGATTTCTATTATTGATTGTTGTTGATTTCTGTAGCATTATTTCCTTGTATGGTCCATTTTTTTAGACACCCGCAGGTGAATAAAAGAACACCCTGCTAAATCCTGGTAGCAGGCCGAGAGCTTTCTCATCTCATACCGCATGGAAAGTGTTGCTCACTAATTTCTCTGGCATACAACCCGCCTATCGTTTAACACCCAAGTACCCAATCACAGCTCGATAAACAGAGGCGTTCAGTTAAGGGTTGGCGCCTAGTCAATCCTCCCACGCCAAGATACAAACCTCGGCCAAATCGATAATATTGTGGCACAGTCACTAATGCGCCGCAAGGACTTTACTATTAAGTGTTATCTTCTTATCTCTTAAGTTACATACTTTAATTAATCATTCTGTTTGTAAAGTATACGAAATATTATTTCCATGTTTAAATGTGGTTTGCAATTTATATTAGCCTGGCACATAGATCATCTAATACCACCAGAGTCAAGTGATACTAAAGGAGAGGTTGAAAGTCCGAGTTGGATAACAGTGATTTGTTTCTGAATAAATGTTTTATCATACTCTGTAGACCTGCTACACCGTTATATATATCACTTGTTCTCAATCTGTATTTCTTAACTATTAAGTTTATATTTCTTGAAAAGTAGGAGTGATAAGTTATTTTTATATGATAAATAACATTTCAAAGTGTTTATTATTGTTGCATCATGATGTGCTTTCATATAATTAAAATAATCACGGTTGGAAATAAAGATATAATTATTAGGCAATTTATTTTATTCCTTGATGGTTGTTATTATATGTTTCATTAATTGTTATATTTTTCCAAATATTACAATAATTCATATTTTCCAAATAGGCAGGTAGAGTCTTCTGGCATCTGCCGCACAGATCCAAAGAGCAAAAGAGCTAAAGCTCAACCCCCACAAGCACAGCTAGGTGAGTACAGATGAGATGGTAGCCTCTTCACAGTCCAGCTATCAGCCTGCTTCACCATACAGCCCATTTACAGACAGCCTGAAAATACAATAAAAGTTATTAAATTGCCAATTACAATTGAGATCATTCATGTAAATTAATAATAAGTTAATAATTTTATTCAGAAGAATGTGTGAATAAAGAACATGAGAGTAATGTACAATTGTTGGGACAGGAGTTACACATACTAATGAAACCTCTATTACGCAAAGCGTTTCTAGCAAAATATAACACTTTTAGATAATTTTATTCTCTCATATTTTATGGACTAATGATAAAGAATGAGATCTAGGAGTGGTTCAAAGTAGAAAACTGTCACCCGAGGAAAAACTAAAGAACAATGTGCAAGAAGCCTATGCTTCACTTTCCTATTTCAGATTTTTTTTTAAATAGCTGTACCCGCCACTCATTGATGTGGCTTAGTCTGGTTAAATGCAAAAGAAAGAAAAGAGAAAACGCACGTTTCTAATGTTACGGTGCCCTCTCCTATTTCTCCCGTATGCCTGCTTTAAGAGTCATATCAGCTTTCTCTACTGATTCTCTGAGATACAGGGAGTCTATTGGTGTATGTGGCGACCAAATTGGCCGCCTGATAAGAGAGAAATTTACATTATAAGTTTGTAGGTAAGGGGAAAGTGGCACTGTTACGGCCCTATTGGGTCGCAACTGGGGTTCTTCTCTGATGTTATTCGAGTTTGGGTATCCGGCCCCAAGTTAGTAGTGGCTTTCGAGGGGTGTGTTCCATAACGCAAGTAAATTAAAGGGGAAGGGATACAAATGCACTAAATTTAAATATATAATTACCACCACCAATAAATAAATATATATAAAGTCACATGGGGGGTATAAATATTCAATGTGCAGAATCGTCTTCCTCTGAAGACGCGGAATGTTCCACGGTGCTCAAGATGAGTAGCCCTGGTTCTCTTCTCGTGGCCTCACGATGAATCCTTAGATTCTCTAAGCGAATCTACCCTGGCCACAGGCCAGCCAAATCACAGTCCCACTGGGTGCATCGTCGTGGAGGCCTTCAACCTAGAGGCCTTCACAAATCCAGCCTGTAGCTGGCAGGTTCCAATCGGCTCCGCTGCGTAGGCCACTCCACGACCGATACTAGGGTTGCGAGCCCTAGGCAGGAGCCTCGTGTGATCCCGCTGATCACTCTCCTCTATATAGCACCACAGTGGCTAGTCTCTTCCACCAGTCAACCCCTGGGTACGACGATTCCTCAACTCTGCCACGTCACAGGCAGGCTAACACTCTCAGCAGTGTTCGTCCGGGAGCAACTCACAGCTTCTTCAGCAAACACGTGGAGAGACTTTGGCTGCCTTGGGTAGACTGATCCAACGTCCATTACAGTAGTCCCAGGTCGACTCTGTAATCAGACACGTCATTAGTGTTGGGGGACACTCTAGGGCACCTCACTTACAGGCTTAGACACAAACGTCCACCTATCCACTCCATAGATGGCGTTGCTGCCTAAGCGCTACCTCACCAGAGGTCAGCAGCGGCTATGTTACGAGCTGAATAGGATGGGAAACCAGCCCCTGTGGCCGGTATATCTCATCCTCACTAGATGGCGTCGTCCATTTGGAGGGGGTTTCGGGAGCTGGCTCACAGATGGCGTGGACGTCACTGTTCCGTGCTACGACGCTGGGCTCGGGTCCGTAACAGGCACCCTTATACAAATGAAATGGTACCCCCTACCTGCAGATCCGCCATTTTGTTGAGGGTGCCAGTCGAGTGCGAATTGGTGCTGATCCTGACTTAGGTCAGGGGCGACCAATCAGAACCAGTAGAGAAGATGATATGACTCTTAAAGCGAATGCAATTAAAGGCCCAAATGCGTCGAGAGGAGTGAGAAGCACAGCTGCAATGCGAGGAGAGAGAGGTGCAGCTGTGGTGTGAAGAGCATGTAAAAGAGGCACAGCCGAAACGAGAAGAAAGAGAGGCACAGCTGAAATGAGAAGAAAGAGAGGCACAGCTGAGACGAGAAGAAAGAGAAGCACAACGTGAGGAGTGAGAAAGGGAGGCACTGCGTGAGAAGCGAGAAAGGGAGGCTCAGCTGAAACTAGAAAAAAAACAGGCACTTCTAAAACGAGAAGACATGGAAGCCCAGCTACAAATGCGGTGAGCCGAGATAGAGGCGAACAGGGAGGTCGAGTTGAGGTGGGTTCAATGTGGGCTAGTCTCGATACCTGCACGTCGAGATGACCTCAAGCCCCGGGAGCGCAATCTACCCATCTTTGATCCTCTGGAGGCCGAGGCTTTCTTTGACCATTTTGAGAGGATTGTAACATTGAATGAATAGCCGGAGAATGATTGGGCTGCGTTAGTGCAGAGTAGATTGACTGGTGAAGCCAGAGAGGCTTATAACACGTTGGACATCGAGGAGTGCGCCATATACGACACAATCAAGAAAGCAGTGCTCCACTCATATAGACTAACCCCGGAGGTCTACAGGAAACGCGTCCGTAATTACACAAGGGCATCGGGAAGGTCATATGCTGAGACTGCTCGGGACATGGAGCGCAGGTTTCTACGATGGCTGAAGGCCGAAGAAATAGAGACGATGGAGGAGCTGAAACAGTTGATTGTTATGGAAAAGTTCATGTCGACGCTCATCCAGAACTCAAGGTCAGAATAAAGGAGGCAGGTATTAAGGAGCTCTGCAATTACTTCCATTCTTACCTTCAATACCCATTGTTTCATGTTCTGGCTTGTGTTGAAAGTTTGTTTTCACCTCATCCAAAACTGTTGTAACATATCACCTCACCCAAATGCAGGTATAAAAAATCGAAGATGTTTAAGCTCTATTCAGTTATAGTTGTGTGTGTGTGTAAACTAAAGTCTTTGAAAATGTAATAAGTTTTACGAAACGCACTCAAGTGTCGCGTCAGACTAGAAATAAAAATGAATTTTGGATGTCGGAAAATCCGACACCATTTAATATATCATACAGACAGATAATAGCTGTGTTGTATAAACAAGTTAACCCATAGAAAACGTAACTTGTAGTGGAATTACCGTCTATAGAAAACGGGATATCATCACCACATACTATTATAATTCACCACCTATTATGGTGGGAATTATTCTTAAATACATTAGTCTTTGGACTTTACCATCATAAAAACATCTCATATAAATTAACTTAATTATCAGTATTAAAGTAGAGTAAATGTGACCCTTCTATCACTTATTGACATCTGGACAATGTAAGCTAGGCGTCAGGGTGAGGGAGGGCAGCCATTGTTTATACTAGACCAGAGGCTCACGGGAGCAAATTCGGCTCCTGTTAATTTTACTTGGACGTAGTGTTATGGAAACCAAAGGTGTACCATTATCAACACGCTGTCAACAAATCAAGTTAAGTGTTCTTCCGAAACCCATGTATCTTTCATTTATGGCCATTATGTCATTATATAGGGTGACCCGGTTAGAGCACGTGGTAGCCTCAAACTAAAGGTAATTAAGCCAGGTCTTCATTGTTCCATGTACAGTATTTTCTCTGATATACCTGTCATATATAGGATTCTGGCTTTACAGCTAGCGCCCTTTTGACAGGTCAAGACGTGGAAGCAAGGCTTTGTGCATCAGTTACCAGGGTGATGGAAGCTACCTCAAAGAGGGAAAATGTGGTGTCTACACCCTATTTATACCTGGTGAACTAACCTGCTGTACTATAAGATAAGGAACCTCTTCAATGTATGTAGTCTAATACTGTAGTTTGATTGGCTGCATATATATAAATTAATTTAATATAAACCCCCTAATGTGTAGAGGATCGATTTGTGAGATTATGAGATTATTGCAGAAATACAGTCCACTTATCATTATACAAATTGCTATCGAAGTATATAAATTAACGTAAATATAAAATCATATAAATTAAATAAATATAAATCTCACAGGTCGGTTCCCACATTGGAGAATTGATTTTTCATTTACCATCAACAGTGAAAAGAAACATAAGAAAGATCGAGAAAATTTGTGTTAGAATTATTAATCTTACTTTTTCGGTCATATTTAATAATATATGTCTACAGGAAAGACTGCTACCAAAATATACTAATATATATATATATATATATATATATATATATATATATATATATATATATATATATATATATATATATATATATTTTGTGACGGGAAAGTGTTGGAGTGTTGATGTTCGGCAGTCCTCCAATGGCAGGTGTCAATGCCTGGTCACACTTATAAAAAAAAGATACACTGCTTGCCTGTTGTCTGTGGTAAGTGAGAGAGAGGAACACGTAAAACACAAAGTATGAACAATGAAACTTTAATATATTTACTTTAAACATAAATGAAAATAAAGACAAAATCTCGGTGGAATGAAAAATACAATTACATAACAAAGATAAGTGCAAAGACAATGTGAGACAATAGTATAAAGGTGAAATAATAAAATGGTGCTGAGAATATCGGCTATGGCTGAAACCTTCCTTCGTATACAAGCCAGTGAGCTTAGTATGCCAGAAAGAGATGTCAACTCTAAGAGCACAAAGAATATTCTGAAGTTGATAGCTGGTCAGGGCTCTGATGTCGATTCAGGTAGATGGCGCAGAGGTGCAGTGTGCAGGTGCGCTGTCGGCGAGTCATCAATCAGGAGCAGGCAGGCTGGAATGAGTAGTTTGCTGGTTGACGACAAGCCGGCGTGGAGGGTGTGTGGAGTAGGGGGGATCTTGGGTACGTTTTGCCTCCTGGTCAAAACGTTTTGTGCTACCGGTCGACGTATCTTGAATGTAGCATCTTATACTTGTTAACTGGACGTAACTTGAAGTAGAGAAGAGCAGGCTCAATCTCTCTAGAAAGAGATTATCGTCACAACTCTCCCCCGAAGCCTGCGGTTCCGGGTGAAGTTAAGTCTTCAGGTGGTAGAGTGGTAGGTGGAGTAGCCTCCACCTCATAGACTCTGGAGAGGGCGTCTGCTATGATGTTGTCAGAACCCTTGATGTAGAGATCTCTAGGTTGAAATTGTGCAGATATCAAGCCCATCGTAGAAGCCGTTGGTTGTTGAATTGGGCTTGCTGCAGGAAGCGTAGGGGATTGTGGTCCGAGTAGATGGTGGTAGACCGAGTACTTTGTAGGGACGATTCGAAGTGCTGCAAGTTCAGGACGATGGAGAGTGGCTCCCTTTCGATCGTGCTGTAGTTCCTTGTAGCTGTGGTAGCTAACAGGTCGAATCTCCACGCCTCATTGTTGCATCAGGTCACCCCTGATGCCGGTACCACTGGCGTCGACATGGAGGATGAAAGGCTTCGTGAAATCTGGCGAGGCGAGAATAGACTTAGAACATGGCAAAGGAGCACTATTATAGTCCTGTAAATTGGGATGAAGGTCAGGTAGGATTTCTGATTTGGAAAGCACCGTCTCAGTGTTAATGCTTTTGGGAGAAGAAGGGAAGGTTTCACTGTGGAGGTATGGACCTTTAAATGTAGGGACTGATACCAAAACAGTGGGGGAATACCTTGATACTGCTTCAGGAGGTTGACGTGGCACAACTGGGTCTTCCGCCGCCTATCTGGAGTCTCAAGAACGTAGTTGTGGTTGTTTCTGCGCTCCTTGATGCGGTAAGGTCCTGAAAACTTGTTTTGCAATGGAGAACCTGGAATAGGAAAATATGCCAACACGAAGTCTCCTGGTTTAAATTTCCTTAATTTGCTGCTTTGGTCAAAATGAGTCTTCATCCTCTCCTAATAGGTTGTTATTAGCAAATTTACGTACTCTCTCTAGAATGTGATTTAAGTTTTGAAGAAACTGAGGCACATTCTGAGGGTCACTGAAGGTGGCATTACGTAGAGAGTCTTTGAAAGCTTTGAGAGGGGTATGGCACTTACGTCCGTAGAGCATCTCATAAGGAGATACTCCTAGAGACTCATTGGGGAGACTTTTGAAAATGCACATAATGAGATCAAGTTGTTTATCCCAGTCCTTCAAGGTGTCATTGCAGAACTTCTTTAGGAGTGCTTTAATAGTCTGATGACTACGTTCAAGAGAACCCTGTGAAGCAGGATGATAGGGGCTGGACAATACCTGTGTGATGTTGAACTCTTCCAGTGTCTTCTTGAAAAGATCACTGGTGAAGTTAGTGCCACAGTCGCTTTGAACCTCTCTTGGAAATCCATACTGGGTGAAGATCTTCAATAGGTGTTTCACCACAGTAGCAGCCGTAATGTTCTTTACTGGAACTGCTATGGGGAATCTGGTGGTAGGACACATGACAGTTATTATATAGGCGTTGCTAGAACTGGTCCGGGGTAATGGACCAACACAGTCTATGATGAGTCTGTGGAAAGGTTCCGCAGGCACCTGGATGGGTTTTAGTGGACCCTGGAGAATAGAGATGTTAGGTTTACCTGCCATCTGACATATATGACACTGTTGTACGTACTTTTTAACGTCTTTTACCATACCTGGCCAGTAGTAGTCTTGTCTCATACCGTGGTAGGTTTTGTTAAAACCATAATGAGAAAGAGCTCCGGGGGCCAGGTGTAGAATATCGGGCCGTATGCTGGTGGGAATCACTAGTTGTTCGACATTGGCCCAATCGTCGTCCTTCTCCTTCAGCTTGCTGGGTCTGTATCTGCGGTAGAGCAACTCATT
This sequence comes from Procambarus clarkii, assembly GCF_040958095.1. NCBI lineage: Eukaryota > Metazoa > Arthropoda > Malacostraca > Decapoda > Cambaridae > Procambarus > Procambarus clarkii. Next base: position 6,978,818 of record NC_091165.1, read on the forward strand.
CTGTAGGAAGAACCCAGGGATACTGTCAGGATGAGTCTCAGCCTGGAAGAATAATGGTGTTAATGATTGATCTTCCCTCTGTAACTGACGAAACTCCAAACTGGTAAGATTAGGAGGTAGATTCTGAGGGTCTTGAGGGACAGCGGTAGTAGTAGAGTCAGCTGGTTGCGGTCGTGCAGCTTGTGCACGGGTGGTTACCAAAACCGGAGGAGAAACTTGATCACTTTCTTGAACCTCATCTGTAACATATTCACAGATGGGATTATCCATTACAGAGGTACACACCTGGGGTTTGTCCGTGATGATCAGGTTGGACGGTTGCAGATCTTCTGCCAAGTCGTTGCCCAGGAGAAGTTGCACTCCAGGCATGGGAAAAGGCTTTTCCCTGATGGCGACATGGACTTCACCGGTCACGAAGGGACAATCCAGGTGGACTCTGGCGAGTGGATATGGAGTAGTAGCAGTGAGGTCAGTGATAAGGACGGTTTCTCAGGTGTAGGTGATGTTAGGCACAGCTGATTTCAATATAATAAACAGAAGAGCCGCTGTGTCCCTCAAGATCTTCAATTTGAAACGTCCCTCCGAATCTGTACCGTTGGTAGAGACAGTTCCAGGATACAGGTGTTTACTGAAGAGAGAAAGATCATTACCATGAACACCAACATTCATCACAGGCTCACCGGACTTAGGAGGAGTCTGTTTGGGTTTAGTAGATTCATTGCTCTTGTATTGAGCCTTCACACATCTATCTATGGTATGTCCATAGAGTTTGCAATACTTACAATACAATTGTGAGCTCGCTTGATCTGTACTCACTTTATCGTAACTGTACCAAGACTTCTTACTGGAAGGTGGTTCTGGTGTCAGCCGGTGGATGAGGCTGTAGGTGTCAGCCGACTTCGCACATTTGATGTAGTCGGTTTCTTCTTTATCTGCTAGATATAAACGGACGGAAGGGGGAACACGTCTCAAGAATTCCTCAACTAGCATGAGGTTGATGAGTTCTGCAAATGTAGAGACATGTGCTGCTTCCAACCATTTCATGAAATATCTTTTCTTTGTATTGGCAAATTCTAGAAAGGTGGTGGTACTTGCCTTAAGATGGTCACGGAATTTTCGTCGGTAGATTTCGGTGGAGAGAAGGTAGGCGTCCAAAACTGCTTGCTTCAGGGTCTGATAGTCATTCTCAGACGCTAAGGTACTGAGAGTAACTGCAGCTCTACCTGTAAGATGCACTCTGAGAAGGGTAGACCATTGATCAGCAGGCCAGCTAAGTTGATTAGCTAGGGTATCAAAGGTGGTAAAAAAGACATCAATCTCTGTCACAACGAATGGTGGCATTAACATACTTGCATGGGATATATTGAAACTTACTGGAAGACTAGCGGCAGCTTCCTGGCGTTGAGTGTGATATGTATTTTCCAACGTGAGTTCTTGTTGACGACATTCTATAGCCATTGCCGCTTGCTGTTTGTCATGCTCGCGTTGTATCTCCAGGTGGCATTGTTTTGCTTCAAGCTGTACTCGCTCACGCTCTCTGAATAGGGTCATCTCACGTTCTTGCTCTTCTTTCCGCATTGCAGCTTCTCTTTCCCTCAGTTGTAGAGCTTCTTTCGCCAGGGCCGCCTCTCTTTCAGGGTCGCCTTGCGTTCCTGCTCTTCTTTCCTTATTGCAGCTTCTTCTTTCCTCTGCTCTCTTTCGAGCTTGGCGAGTTCAAGTTTGAGTTTCATAGTTGCCAAATCAGGTTTATTTGCAATAGAATAAGTTTCGTGAGTTTCCGAGTCAATTGTCCCTTCATCTAAGAGGTGATCCATGATTAAGTTATGTAATTCATTTTTGTTGGCTCCATGGCGAACATCTAGTTGATACTCGTGTGCAAGAGTTTGTAATTCAGTCCTCTTGGCACGACACAAGGTCCCTATTTCTCCAGCTGGATCGTTACGGAAAGCTTGGAGACGAAACATGGTGAAAGATAGCAAATAAATGTACACGAATATAGTTGCTATATGGTAAATGTCAGAAACAGGATAACATGGCAACTGGTAACCATCCTGTGGAATTTTAATCTTTAACAATTAAAGTTAATTATAGGATGGTAAATGATTAGTCAATGAAATCCGCAGAAAATCTTGTACCCGGTACTTAACGTAAGATAATAAAGGCAAGAAAATCCTACTAAATAAGTAAAACTGAGTTTCTAAAACAAATGAAACATTTAATTGCTCCAAAAGTGAATTAGGTAGTCCAAGAATGTAGGCATACCTTGCCGAGTCTCTATAGGACATAAGCAAGGGTTTCCCACTAAATGAATATGATACTTACAGAATTAGCGAACTTTGTGCTCTGTAAAAAGAAAGCTAATTCCCTACCTAAGTAAATATCATCATCTCTGACCGACGTGTAGGGGTGCGAGTGTCAACTGGTGACGAGAACTGCTGCTGAGGTCCCAACTCAGCAACTTAGTCTGTGCTTGAGGAACTATGACCCTCTTATCCTCCTTCGGTCGGATTGCAGAATATAGGGTGCTTTGACCCGAAGACAAACCAAAGTACCAGGGTACCACAATGATGATCTGCCGATAATGTGAGAAATATCCTAGGGACAAAAGGTGGTAAACACGAGTAATAACACGGAGGGAGAGATGACCAATTAAGAGAATGACTGAGGCCTACAGTCACCACGTAATCCAAAGTTATCTCACACTCACCATATGCTACTCTCGGAATGCACAATACACACAGCACCATATAAATATGAAAATTAATGATAATATTGAAAAGCTACTTTAGCAAAGCGAAGTACGCTTACCACAAATTGACGTTCTGGTACTAGTACCTGAGTGAAGCTCCAAGGACAGGCCCCCATTAAATGTGACGGGAATGTGTTGGAGTGTTGATGTTCGGCAGTCCTCCAATGGCAGGTGTCAATGCCTGGTCACACTTATAAAAAAAAGATAGACTGCTTGCCTGTTGTCTGTGGTAAGTGAGAGGGAGGAACACGTAAAACACAAAGTATGAACAATGAAACTTTAATATACTTACTTTAAACATAAATGAAAATAAAGACAAAATCTCAGGGCAATAAAAAATACAATTACATAACTTAAACTTGGTAAATTAATTAGCCTCTTATCAACATCCTGTAATGAAAAAGCACAACTGTTCTTTTGGTACAGTCCTCAGAACAATAATAGTGCTTGTTCTAAGTTCTTTTCACTATTAGCCAAGATTGAAAAAGTTAGGCTTGAAAATGTATAGTAAATATTGAACTAATGTTTAAATAGATCCTAATCAGGATCTTGTATCCGGTTTGAAGGACCATAACTTATGTGGGAAAATCCTAACAAGCTTTAATTATTATTATTCTGTGAATATTCAAATATTTACTTTAATTTTTTTTTTATTTGACTTTAATATTATATTATTTTTCTTCTGAGTTAGTTCTTAGTAGTGGACAGTATATTCTGATTCAACTGCTAGAATTTATCACACACAGTTGGGTGGGACAATTTGTAGCTTAAACCACTTGGAGGTGGATACTTCATGAACCACAAATTGTTTACCTAGTCATTATTATATAAATTATGAATCATACCACATATGGTGGTCTAATATACCATTATTATAGCAAATTAAATTGATAACTGCTAATACTATGTCTACAGTATGAAACACAAATGGCCTTAGCTGCTACTGTAGTTGTTCCCTATTAAGGCTGTGTAATGGTAGCATCAGAATTGGGTGTGGCCCTGTGCCTCATAGTAATATGTAATGGTGGCTATCTGGAGGGCTGCAGGGCTTGGTGTACAGCAGGTAGCAATTCCAATAATTATGCTGGGAGCCAACTGTCTGCTTCAGTAACTTCCCTCACAATTACCTGTTTGGGATGTAAGGAATTAATAATGGTTCCCTAAAGATATAAGTATAGGCATGACATGAATAAGATGGTAGTATAATGTTGAGTACGTAGTTGTTTGGGGATTTAATCCCAGGTCTTAATGATATTTCCTGCAATATTAATGGCCAGTATTAAATGCAGTAGAAATACTGAAAATTGTTCTTCCCTTATTCATGAGATCTTCGGTTGGGTGGATCGTAGAGGTTATGTCAAAGCACGGAGAAAGAACCTTTAGTGTTGTAAATAATGTCAGGGAGTGCTTCCTCTGTGTTTACATGTTGCTGAGTGTGCGTGACTACGCCCTACGGGAGACGTCTTAAAATATTTAGTGGTTCTAATTATTGTTAAGGAATAAAGAATTAAGCTATATTCCAGGTGTTGGAAATTATATTCAGTTCTAGTGAACAATTGTTTATTAAAAGAGTCAGAATTCGGCTAAAAAATTACGCTGTGGAGTCAAATTTCCGACATTTCAAATATTTTGAAAACTGCAGGGGGGTTTGGTCAAAATATGAAATTGTTTTAAGTCACTAAACTGTTGTTTAAAAGAAATAGAGTTAATATAAAGATACGTCATGTTGTTGACATCACGGAATACCCGTTCTCTGATTTCTTTAATGGGTAACTTATGTTATTATGCGTGTCGGGTTTCCAACACCACCACCACCAACACCATCTCCACTCACTACCATCCCCACCACTGTCTCCACACACCACGACCACCACCGTCTCCACTCACCATAACCACCACCACCGTCTCCATTCACCACCACCGTCTCCTCTCACCACCACCACCACGACCATCGTCTCCTCTCACCACCACCATCGTCTCCACTCACCACAACCACGGTCTCCACTTGTAACCATAACTGTCTCCACTCGCAACCACCACCATCGTCTCCACTCACCACCACCACATCCACTCACCACCACCAACACCATCTTCACTCACCACCATTTTCTCCACTTACCACCACCAACACCATCACCACTCACCAAGCTCACCATTTTCTCCACTCACCACCACCCCCACCACAATCAACGTCTCCACTCACCACCGCTACCACCGTCTCCACTAACCACCAACCTCACCACAACCACCGTCTCCACTCATCACCACCCAGGAAACAATTTTAAGTTTCCACAACGTTCCTGGAAAGTGTTAGAAAGAATTGGAAACGTTTGTTCCCAGGAAACAATTTTAGGTTGCAACAACATATCTAGAAAGTATTGGAAAGTAGTGGCAACGTTTGTTTTCACGCATTAGATGCGTAATTTTATGTGGATGTAAATAAGTTTCTGAAACGTATTGCACGAAACGTTGGCAAAAATTTTTTTTTAAACCCTGTGGCAACCTTAAATGTTTCATAATCGTAGTTTTTTATTGCTGTTATTTATATAAATGTAGAAATATAAAAGTATATTTCAACATTTAGTAAAAAGAAACAAGATCACAATAAAGGTTAATTCATCATTTTTATTCATTTTTTAAGGAAGAGGTCGAGGAGGAAGGAGGAAGAATTCCAAGTAAGAGGAGGAGATCGAGGAGGAAGGAGGACGAGGAGGTCGAGGCAAAGGAGGAAGGAGGAGGAGGAGGTCGAGGCAGAGGAGGAAGGAGGATGAAGTAGAGGAGGAAGTTAAAGAGGACGTTGAGGATGAGGAGGGCGAGGAGGAGGGAGGAGGAAGGAGGAGGAGTAGGGCGAGGAAGAAGGAGGAGAGCATGGAGGAAGCAGGAAGAGGAGGGCGAAGTGGGAGGAAGGAGGAGTAGGGCGAGGAGGAAGGAGGAGGAGGAGAGCGAGTAGAAAGGAAGAGGCTGAGGTGGAAGGAGGAGTAGGGCGAGGAGGAAGGAGGAGGAGGAGGGCGAATATTAAGGAGACCGAGGAGGAAGGAGGAGTAGGGCGAGGGGGGAAGGAGGAGTAGGGCGAGGAGGAAGGAGGAGGAGTAGGGCGAGGAGGGAGAGAGAGGAGGAGGCAGGTGAGGACAAAGGATTAGGGCGAGAAGGAAGGAGAAGGAGGGTGAGAAGGGGGGAAGGAGTAGGGCGAGGAGGAAGGAGGAGGGCGAGGAGGAAGGAGGGCAAGGAGGAAGGAGGAGGAGGGCGAAGAGGAAGGAGGTGGAGAAAGGAGGGCGAGGAGGAAGGAGGAGGAGGAGGGCGAGGAGGAAGGAGAAGGAGGAAAGCAAGGAGGAAGAAAGAGGAAGAGGGTGAGGAAGGAGGAGAACGAGAAGGAAGGAATAGGAGGTCGAGGAGGAAGGAGGAGGAGGAGAGCTAGGAGGAAGAAGGAGGGTAAGGAGGAGGCCGAGGAGGAAGAAAGTGGAGGTAGAAGAAGGGCAAGGAGAAGGAGGAAGGAGAGCGAGGAAGGAGGAGGGCGAGGAGGAAGGAGGAAGACGAGGAGGAAGGAGGAGCACGAGGTGGAAGGGGGAAGAGAGCGAGGAGGAAGGAGGAGGAGTAGGGCGAGGAGGGAGAGGGAGGATGCGGAAGAGGAGTAAGGAGGAGGGCGAGAAGGAAGGAGGGGGAAGGAGGAGAACGAGGAGGAAGTGAGCGAGGAGGAAGGAGTAGGAGGTCGAGGAAGGAGGAGGGCGACGAGGAAGGAGAGCAAGGAGGAAGGAGGAGGAAAGAGGAGAAGAGCGAAGAGGAAGGAGGAAGAGGGCGAGGAAGAAGGAGGAGGCGGCGAGCACGGATGAAAGAGGAGGAGAGCGAGGAGGAAGGCGGAAGGAATGCGAGAAGGAAGGAATAATAGGTGGAGGAGGAAGGAGGTGGAGGAAGAAGGAAGGCAAGGAGGAAGGAGGAGGAGGAGGGGGAGGAGCAAGGTGGAAGAAGGAGGAGGAAGAAGGAGGGCAAGGAGGAAGGAGGAGGAGAAGGAGGGCGAGGAGGAAGGAGGAAGAAGGAGAGCGAGGAGGAAGGAGGTAGAATTTCAGGTAAGAGGATGAGGTCGAGAAGAAAGGAGGAGATCGAGGAGGAAGGAGGAGGGCGAAGAGGAAGGAGGAGGAGGCGAGCGAGGAGGAAGGAAGTGGAGGAAGAAGGAGGGCAAGGAGGAAGAGGAGGAAGGAGAGCAAGGAGGAGGAGGAGGAAGGCGAGTAGGAAGGAGGAGTAGGGCAAGGAGGAAGGAGGCGGAGGAAGGCAAGGAGGAGGAGGGCGAGAAGGAAGGACGAGGAAAGCGAGGAGGAAGGTGGAGGAGGGAGGAGGGCGAGGAGGAGGGAGGAGAGCAAGAAGGAAGAATTAGGAGGAGAGCGCCAAGAATAAGGAGGAGGAGAGCGAGGACGAAGAAGAAGGGCCAGGAGGAAGGAACAGGAAGGAGGGCAAGGAGGAAGGAGGAGAGTGAGGAAGGAGGAGGGCGAGGAGGAGAGCAAGAAGGAAGAGGGAGGAGGAGGGCGAATAGGAAGGAGGAGGACGAGGAGGAAGGAGGAAGGAGGAGGAGGAGAGGAAGGAGGAAGAGTAGGGCGAGGAGGGAGTGGGAGGAGGCGGAAGAGGAGTAAGGAGGAGGGCGAAGAGTAAGGAGGAGGGCGAAGAGTAAGGAGGAGGAGAGCGAGGAGGAAGGAGGAGGAGGAAGGCGGAGTAGGAGGGCGAAGAGGAAGGAGGAGGGAAAGGAGGAAAGAGGAGGAGGAGGAGGAGAGCGAGGAGGAAGGAGGAAGAATTCCAGGTAAGAGGATGAGGTCGAGGAGAAAGGAGGAGGTCGAGGAGGAAGGAGGAGGGCGAGGAAGAGGAAGGAGGAGGAGGAGAGCGAGGAGGAGGAGGAGAGCGAGGAGGAAGAAGGAGGGCGAAGAGGAGGAAGGAGGAGAAGGAGGGCGAGGAGGAAGGAGAAGGAGAGCGAGGAGGAAGGAGAAGGAGAGCGAGGAGGAAGGGGGAGGAGGGCGAGGAGGAAGGAGGGCGAGGAGGAAGGAGGAGGAGAGGGAGGAGGAAGGAAGAGGGCGAGGAGAAAGGAGGAGGGCGAGGAGGAGGTTTATCATTTAAAATACACATTATATAATCACACACACACTATAATTTGAGTGGTAACCTTGTATCTATGCTGGATTTACCTCAAGTTAGCTCCTCAATTATCACTCTTAGTTGGTACAGAGACACAGATTAACACTCATAGGTGAAATGATTATAGTTAAATTATTACTATAGTTAGGGTAATATTATGTAGACAACACAACTTGGGTTGTCTTAAGACTGCATAAAATATGTGCTTGCTAGGTTGTAATATATGTTCAAATCTAGACAAGTGTAAATTCTTAGCCTTACACCAGGTTAGCACAATAAATTAGACTAGGTTGCTGTACATCACCAGCCTAAAATGTCCTACCCTTGTGCAAGAATTAGTTGTAAATAATGTAACATGCAGTAATTGTTACAATAATGGTGCAATATTATATATTATGTATTGTTTATATATATACCCTTAAAATTACAAAAATCATATACATTTATTGGTAAATTAATTAGCCCCTTATCAACCTCCTGTAATGAAAAAGCACAACTGTTCTTTTGGTACAGTCCTCAGAACAATAATAGTGCTTGTTCTAAGTTCTTTTCACTATTAGCCAAGATTGAAAAAGTTAGGCTTGAAAATGTATAGTAAATATTACACTAATGTTTATATAGATCCTAATCAGGATCTTGTATCCGGTTTGAAGGACCATAATTTATGTGGGAAAATCCTAACAAGCTTTAATTATTATTATTCTGTGAATATTCAAATATTTACTTTAATTTTTTTTTATTTGACTTTAATTATTAAATTAATTAATAATAATAATATTAAATAGTATTATTTTTCTTCTGAGTTAGTTTTTAGTTAGTAGTGGACAGTATATTCTGATTCAACTGCTAGAATTTATCACACACAGTTGGGTGGGACAATTTGTAGCTTAAACCACTTGGAGGTGGATCCTTCATAAACCACAAATTGTTTACCTAGTTATTATTATATAAATTATGAATCATACCACATATGGTGGTCTAATCTACCATTATTATAACAAATTAAATTGATAACTGCTAATACTATGTCTACAGTATGAAACACAAATGGCCTTAGCTGCTATTGTAGTTGTTCCCCATTAAGGCTGTGTAATGGTAGCATCAGAATTGGGTGTGGCCCTGTGCCTCAAAGTACTATGTAATGGTGGTTATCTGGAGGGCTGCAAGGCTTGGTGTACAGCAGGTAGCAATTCCTATAATTATGCTGGGAGCCAACTGTCTGCTTCAGTAACTTCCCTCACAATTACCTGTTTGGGATGTAAGGAATTAATAATGGTTCCCTAAAGATATAAGTACAGGCATGACATGAATAAGATGGTAGTATAATGTTGAGTACGTAGTTGTTTGGGGATTTAATCCCACGTCTTAATGATATTTCCTACAATATTAATGGCCAGTATTAAATGCAGTAGAAATACTGAAAATTGTTCTTCCCTTATTCATGAGATCTTCGGTTGGGTGGATCGTAGAGGATCCTGTGTCAAAGCACGGAGAAAGAACCTTTAGTGTTGTAAATAATGTCAGGGAGTGCTTCCTCTGTGTTTACATGTTGCTGAGTGTGCGTGACTACGCCCTACGGGAGACGTCTTAAAATATTTAGTGGTTCTAATTATTGTTAAGGTATAAAGAATTAAATCTATATTCCAGGTGTTGGAAATTATATTCAGTTCTAGTGAACAATTGTTTATTAAAAGTCAGAATTCGGCTCAAAAATTACGCTGAGGAGTCAAATTTCCGACATTTCAAATATTTTGAAAACTGCAGGGGGGTTTGGTCAAAATATGAAATTGTTTTAAGTCACTAAACTGTTGTTTAAAAGAAATAGAGTTAATATAAAGATACGTCATGTTGTTAACATCACGGAATACCCGTTCTCTGATTTCTTTAATGGGTAACTTATGTTATTATGCGTGTAGGGTTTCCAACACCACCACCAACACCATCTCCACTCACTACCATCCCCACCACTGTCTCCACACACCACGACCACCACCGTCTCCACTCACCATAACCAGCACCACCATCGTCTCCACTCACCATAACCACCACCACCGTCTCCATTCACCACCACCGTCTCCTCTCACCACCACCACCACGACCATCGTCTCCTCTCACCACCACCATCGTCTCCACTCACCACAACCACAGTCTCCACTTGTAACCATAACTGTCTCCACTCGCAACCACCACCATCGTCTCCACTCACCACCACCACATCCACTCACCACCACCAACACCATCTTCACTCACCACCATTTTCTCCACTTACCACCACCAACACTATCACCACTCACCAAGCTCACCATTTTCTCCACTCACCACCACCCCACCACAATCAACGTCTCCACTCACCACCGCTACCACCGTCTCCACTAACCACCAACCTCACCACAACCACCGTCTCCACTCATCACCACCCAGGAAACAATTTTAAGTTTCCACAACGTTCCTGGAAAGTGTTAGAAAGAATTGGAAACGTTTGTTCCCAGGAAACAATTTTAGGTTGCCACAACATATCTAGAAAGTATTGGAAAGTAGTGGCAACTTTTGTTTTCACGCATTAGATGCGTAATTTTGTGTGGATGTAAATAAGTTTCTGAAACGTATTGCACGAAACGTTGGCAAAAATTTTTTTGTAAACCCTGTGGCAACCTTAAATGTTTCATAATCGTAGTTTTTTATTGCTGTTATTTATATAAATGTAGAAATATAAAAGTATATTTCAACATTTAGTAAAAAGAAACAAGATCACAATAAAGATTAATTCATCATTTTTATTCATTTTTTAAGGAAGAGCTCGAGGAGGAAGGAGGAAGAATTCCAAGTAAGAGGAGGAGATCGAGGAGGAAGGAGGAGGAGGAGGTCGAGGCAGAGGAGGAAGGAGGAGGAAGAGGTCGAGGCAGAGGAGGAAGGAGGATGAAGTAGAGGAGGAAGTTAAAGAGGACGTTGAGGATGAGGAGGGCGAGGAGGAGGGAGGAGGAAGGAGGAGGAGTAGGGCGAGGAGGAAGGAGGAGAGCAAGGAGGAAGCAGGAAGAGGAGGGCGAAGTGGGAGGAAGGAGGAGTAGGGCGAGGAGGAAGGAGGAGGAGGAGAGCGAGTAGAAAGGAAGAGGCTGAGGTGGAAGGAGTAAGGCGAGGAGGAAGGAGGAGGAGGAGGGCGAATATTAAGGAGACCGAGGAGGAAGGAGGAGTAGGGCGAGGGGGGAAGGAGGAGTAGGGCGAGGAGGAAGGAGGAGGAGTAGGGCGAGGAGGGAGAGAGAGGAGGAGGCAGGTGAGGAGAAAGGAGGAGGGCGAGAAGGAAGGAGAAGGAGGGTGAGAAGGGGGGGAAGGAGTAGGGCGAGGAGGAAGGAGGAGGGCGAGGAGGAAGGAGGGCAAGGAGGAAGGAGGAGGAGGGCGAAGAGGAAGGAGGTGGAGAAAGGAGGGCGAGGAGGAAGGAGGAGGAGGAGGAGGAAGGAGAAGGAGGAAAGCAAGGAGGAAGAAAGAGGAAGAGGGTGAGGAAGGAGGAGAGCGAGGAGGAGAACGAGAAGGAAGGAATAGGAGGTCGAGGAGGAAGGAGGAGGAGGAGAGCCAGGAGGAAGAAGGAGGGTAAGGAGGAGGCCGAGGAGGAAGAAAGTGGAGGTAGAAGAAGGGCAAGGAGAAGGAGGAAGGAGCAGGAGGGCAAGGAGAAGGAAGGACGAGGAGGAAGGAGAGCGAGGAAGGAGGAGGGCGAGGAGGAAGGAGGAAGACGAGGAGGAAGGAGGAGCACGAGGTGGAAGGGGGAAGAGAGCGAGGAGGAAGGAGGAGGAGTAGGGCGAGGAGGTAGAGGGAGGATGCGGAAGAGGAGTAAGGAGGAGGGCGAGAAGGAAGGAGGGGGAAGGAGGAGAACGAGGAGGAAGTGGGCGAGGAGGAAGGAGTAGGAGGTCGAGGAAGGAGGAGGGCGACGTGGAAGGAGAGCAAGGAGGAAGGAGGAGGAGGGCGAAGAGGAAGGAGGAGAAAAGAGGAGAAGAGCGAAGAGGAAGGAGGAAGAGGGCGAGGAAGAAGGAGGAGGCGGCGAGCACGGATGAAAGAGGAGGAGAGCGAGGAGGAAGGAGGAAGGAATGCGAGAAGGAAGGAATAATAGGTGGAGGAGGAAGGAGGTGGAGGAAGAAGGAAGGCAAGGAGGAAGGAGAAGGAGGAGGGGGAGGAGCAAGGTGGAAGAAGGAGGAGGAAGAAGGAGGGCAAGGAGGAAGGAGGAGGAGAAGGAGGGCGAGGAGGAAGGAGGAAGAAGGAGAGCGAGGAGGAAGGAGGTAGAATTTCAGGTAAGAGGATGAGGTCGAGAAGAAAGGAGGAGATCGAGGAGGAAGGAGGAGGGCGAAGAGGAAGGAGGAGGAGGCGAGCGAGGAGGAAGGAAGTGGAGGAAGAAGGAGGGCAAGGAGGAAGAGGAGGAAGGAGAGCAAGGAGGAGGAGGGCAAAGAGTAAGGAAGAGGAGGAAGGCGAGTAGGAAGGAGGAGTAGGGCAAGGAGGAAGGAGGCGGAGGAAGGCAAGGAGGAGGAGGGCGAGAAGGAAGGACGAGGAAAGCGAGGAGGAAGGTGGAGGAGGGAGGAGGGCGAGGAGGAGGGAGGAGAGCAAGAAGGAAGAATTAGGAGGAGAGCGCCAAGAATAAGGAGGAGGAGAGCGAGGACGAAGGAGAAGGGCCAGGAGGAAGGAATAGGAAGGAGGGCAAGGAGGAAGGAGGAGAGTGAGGAAGGAGGAGGGCGAGGAGGAGAGCAAGAAGGAAGAGGGAGGAGTAGGGCGAATAGGAAGGAGGAGGACGAGGAGGAAGGAGGAGGAGGAGAGGAAGGAGGAAGAGTAGGGCGAGGAGGGAGTGGGAGGAGGCGGAAGAGAAGTAAGGAGGAGGGCGAAGAGTAAGGAGGAGGAGAGCGAGGAGGAAGGAGGAGGAGGAAGGCGGAGTAGGAGGGCGAAGAGGAAGGAGGAGGGAAAGGAGGAAAGAGGAGGAGGAGGAGAGCGAGGAGGAAGGAGGAAGAATTCCAGGTAAGAGGATGAGGTCGAGGAGAAAGGAGGAGGTCGAGGAGGAAAGAGGAGGGCGAGGAGGAGGAAGGAGGAGGAGGAGAGCGAGGAGGAGGAGGAGGAGAGCGAGGAGGAAGGAGGAGGGCGAAGAGGAGGAAGGAGGAGAAGGAGGGCGAGGAGGAAGGAGAAGGAGAGCGAGGAGGAAGGAGAAGGAGAGCGAGGAGGAAGGGGGAGGAGGGCGAGGAGGAAGGAGGAGGAGAGCAAGGAGGAAGGAAGAGGGCGAGGAGAAAGGAGGAGGGCGAGGAGGAGGTTTATCATTTAAAATACACATTATATAATCACACACACACTATAATTTGAGTGGTAACCTTGTATCTTTGCTGGATTTACCTCAAGTTAGCTCCTCAATTATCACTCTTAGTTGGTACAGAGACACAGATTAACACTCATAGGTGAAATGATTATAGTTAAATTATTACTATAGTTAGGGTAATATTATGTAGACAACACAACTTGGGTTGTCTTAAGACTGCATAAAATATGTGCTTGCTAGGTTGTAATATATGTTCAAATCTAGACAAGTGTAAATTCTAACCCTTACACCAGGTTAGCACAATAAATTAGACTAGGTTGCTGTACAACACCAGCCTAAAATGTCCTACCCTTGTGCAAGAATTAGTTGTAAATAATGTGACATGCAGTAATTGTTACAATAATGGTGCAATATTATATATTATGTATTGTTTATATATATACCCTTAAATTACAAAAATCATATACATTTATTGGTAATTTAATTAGCCTCTTATCAACCTCCTGAAATGAAAAAGCACAACTGTTCTTTTGGTACAGTCCTCAGAACAATAATAGTGCTTGTTCTAAGTTCTTTTCACTATTAGCCAAGATTGAAAAAGTTAGGCTTGAAAATGTATAGTAAATATTACACTAATGTTTATATAGATCCTAATCAGGATCTTGTATCCGGTTTGAAGGACCATAATTTATGTGGGAAAATCCTAACAAGCTTTAATTATTATTATTCTGTGAATATTCAAATATTTACTTTAATTTTTTTTTATTTGACTTTAATTATTAAATTAATTAATAATAATAATATTAAATAGTATTATTTTTCTTCTGAGTTAGTTTTTAGTTAGTAGTGGACAGTATATTCTGATTCAACTGCTAGAATTTATCACACACAGTTGGGTGGGACAATTTGTAGCTTAAACCACTTGGAGGTGGATCCTTCATAAACCACAAATTGTTTACCTAGTCATTATTATATAAATTATGAATCATACCACATATGGTGGTCTAATCTACCATTATTATAGCAAATTAAATTGATAACTGCTAACACTATGTCTACAGTATGAAACACAAATGGCCTTAGCTGCTATTGTAGTTGTTCCCTATTAAGGCTGTGTAATGGTAGCATCAGAATTGGGTGTGGCCCTGTGCCTCAAAGTACTATGTAATGGTGGCTATCTGGAGGGCTGCAAGGCTTGGTGTACAGCAGGTAGCAATTCCTATAATTATGCTGGGAGCCAACTGTCTGCTTCAGTAACTTCCCTCACAATTACCTGTTTGGGATGTAAGGAATTAATAATGGTTCCCTAAAGATATAAGTACAGGCATGACATGAATAAGATGGTAGTATAATGTTGAGTAAGTAGTTGTTTGGGGATTTAATCCCACGTCTTAATGATATTTCCTACAATATTAATGGCCAGTATTAAATGCAGTAGAAATACTGAAAAGTGTTCTTCCCTTATTCATGAGATCTTCGGTTGGGTGGATCGTAGAGGATCCTGTGTCAAAGCACGGAGAAAGAACCTTTAGTGTTGTAAATAATTTCAGGGAGTGCTTCCTCTGTGTTTACATGTTGCTGAGTGTGCGTGACTATGCCCTACGGGAGACATCTTAAAATATTTAGTGGTTCTAATTATTGTTAAGGTATAAAGAATTAAATCTATATTCCAGGTGTTGGAAATTATATTCAGTTCTAGTGAACAATTGTTTATTAAAAGAGTCAGAATTCGGCTCAAAAATTACGCTGAGGAGTCAAATTTCCGACATTTCAAATATTTTGAAAACTGCAGGGGGGTTTGGTCAAAATATGAAATTGTTTTCATATTTTGTCACTAAAGTCACTAAACTGTTGTTTAAAAGAAATAGAGTTAATATAAAGATACGTCATGTTGTTAACATCACGGAATACCCGTTCTCTGATTTCTTTAATGGGTAACTTATGTTATTATGCGTGTCGGGTTTCTAACACCACCACCAACACCATCTCCACTCACTACCATCCCCACCACTGTCTCCACACACCACGACCACCACCGTCTCCACTCACCATAACCAGCACCACCATCGTCTCCACTCACCATAACCACCACCACCGTCTCCATTCACCACCACCTTCTCCTCTCACCACCACCATCGTCTCCACTCACCACAACCACGGTCTCCACTTGTAACCAAAACTGTCTCCACTCGCAACCACCACCATCGTCTCCACTCACCACCACCACATCCACTCACCACCACCAACACCATCTTCACTCACCACCATTTTCTCCACTTACCACCATCAACACTCACCAAGCTCACCATTTTCTCCACTCACCACCACCCCCACCACAATCAACGTCTCCACTCACCACCGCTACCACCGTCTCCACTAACCACCAACCTCACCACAACCACCGTCTCCACTCATCACCACCCAGGAAACAATTTTAAGTTTCCACAACGTTCCTGGAAAGTGTTAGAAAGAATTGGAAACGTTTATTCCCAGGAAACAATTTTAGGTTGCCACAACATATCTAGAAAGTATTGGAAAGTAGTGGCAACGTTTGTTTTCACGCATTAGATGCGTAATTTTGTGTGGATGTAAATAAGTTTCTGAAACGTATTGCACGAAACGTTGGCAAAAAATTTTTTTTAAACCCTGTGGCAAACTTAAATGTTTTATAATCGTAGTTTTTTATTGCTGTTATTTATATAAATATAGAAATATAAAAGTATATTTCAACATTTAGTAAAAAGAAACAAGATCACAATAAAGGTTAATTCATCATTTTTATTCATTTTTTAAGGAAGAGGTCGAGGAGGAAGGAGGAAGAATTCCAAGTAAGAGGAGGAGATCGAGGAGGAAGGAGGAGGAGGAGGTCGAGGCAGAGGAGGAAGGAGGATGAAGTAGAGGAGGAAGTTAAAGAGGACGTTGAGGATGAGGAGAGCGAGGAGGAGGGAGGAGGAAGGAGGAGGAGTAGGGCGAGGAGGAAGGAGGAAGCAGGAAGAGGAGGGCGAAGTGGGAGGAAGGAGGAGGAGGAGAGCGAGTAGAAAGGAAGAGGCTGAGGTGGAAGGAGGAGTAGGGGGAGGAGGAAGGAGGAGGAGGAGGGCGAGTATTAAGGAGACCGAGGAGGAGGAGTAGGGCGAGGGGGGAAGGAGGAGTAGGGCGAGGAGGAAGGAGGAGGAGTAGGGCGAGGAGGGAGAGAGAGGAGGAGGCAGGTGAGGAGTAAGGAAGAGGGCGAGAAGGAAGGAGAAGGAGGGTGAGAAGGGGGGGAAGGAGTAGGGCGAGGAGGAAAGAGGAGGGCGAGGAGGAAGGAGGGCAAGGAGGAAGGAGGAGGGTGAGGAGGAAGGAGGAGGAGGGCGAAGAGGAAGGTGGAGAAAGGAGGGCGAGGAGGAAGGAGGAGGAGGAGGAAGGAGAAGGAGGAAAGCAAGGAGGAAGAAGGAGGAAGAAAGAGGAAGAGGGTGAGGAAGGAGGAGAACGAGAAAGAAGGAATAGGAGGTCGAGGAGGAAGGAGGTGGGAGAGGAGGAAGGAGGAGGAGAGCCAGGAGGAAGAAGGAGGAGGGTAAGGAGGAAGGAGGAGAAGGCCGAGGAGGAAGAAAGTAGAGGTAGAAGAAGGGCAAGGAGAAGGAGGGAGGAGCAGGAGGGCAAGGAGAAGTAAGGACGGGGACAAAGGAGGGAGAGCGAGGAAGGAGGAGGGCGAGGAGGAAGGAGGAAGACGAGGAGGAAGGAGAAGCACGAGGTGGAAGGGGGAAGAGAGCGAGGAGGAAGAAGGAGGAGTAGGGCGAGGAGGGAGAGGGAGGATGCGGAAGAGGAGTAAGGAGGAGGGCGAGAAGGAAGGAGGGGGAAGGAGGAGAACGAGGAGGGAGGAAGTGGGCGAGGAGGAAGGAGTAGGAGGTCGAGGAAGGAAGAGGGCGACGAGGAAGGAGAGTTAGGAGGAAGGAGGAGGAGGGCGAAGAGGAAAGAGGAGAAGAGCGAAGAGGAAGGAGGAAGAGGGCGAGGAAGAAGGAGGAGGCGGCGAGCACGGATGAAAGAGAAGGAGAGCGAGAAGGAAGGAATAATAGGTCGAGGAGGAAGGAGGAGGAAGAAGGAAGGCAAAGAGGAAGGAGGAGGGGGAGGAGCAAGGTGGAAGAAGGAGGAGGAAGAAGGAGGGCAAGGAGGAAGGAGGAGGAGGAGGGCGAGGAAGAAGGAGGAAGAAGGAGGAGAGCGAGGAGGAAGGAGGAAGAATTTCAGGTAAGAGGATGAGGTCGAGAAGAAAGGAGGAGATCGAGGAGGAAGGAGGAGGGCGAAGAGGAAGGAGGAGGCGAGCGAGGAGGAAGGAAGTGGAGGAAGAAGGAGGGCAAGGAGGAAGAGGAGGAAGGAGAGCAAGGAGGAAGAAGGAGGAGAGCGAGGAGGAAGGAGGAGTAGGGCAAGGAGAAGGAGGAAGGCAAGGAGGAGGAGGGCGAGAAGGAAGGACGAGGAAAGCGAGGAGGAAGGTGGAGGAGAGAGGAGGGAGGAGAGCAAGAAGGAAGAATTAGGAGGAGAGCGCCAAGAATAAGGAGGAGGAGAGCGAGGACGAAGGAGAAGGGCCAGGAGGAAGGAACAGGAAGGAGGGCAAGGAGGAAGGAGGAGAGTGAGGAAGGAGGAGGGCGAGGAGGAGAGCAAGAAGGAAGAGGGAGGAGGAGGGCGAATAGGAAGGAGGAGGACGAGGAGGAAGGAGGAGGAGGAGAGGAAGGAGGAAGAGTAGGGCGAGGAGGGAGCGGGAGGAGGCGGAAGAGGAGTAAGGAGGAGGGCGAAGAGGAAGGAGGAGGGCTAGAAGGGATTAATAGGAAGGCGAGGAGGAAAGAGGAGGAGGAGGAGAGCGAGGAGGAAGGAGGAAGAATTCTAGGTAAGAGGATGAGGTCGAGGAGAAAGGAGGAGGTCGAGGAGGAAGGAGGAGGGCGAGGAGGAGGAAGGAGGAGAAGGAGGGCGAGGAGGAAGGAGAAGGAGAGCGAGGAGGAAGGAGGAGGAGGGCGAGGAGGAAGGAGGAGGAGAGCGAGGAGAAAGGAAGAGGGCGAGGAGGAAGGAGGAGGGCGAGGAGAAAGGAGGAGGAGGGCGAGGAGGAAGGAGGAGGGTGAGGAGGAAGGAGGAGGAGGGCGTGGAGGAAGGAGGAGAGCGAGGAAGAAGTAGGAGAGCGAGGAGGAAGGAGGAGAGCGAGGAAGAAGTAGGAGGAGAGCGAGGAGGAAGTAGGAGGAGGAGGAAGGAGGAGGGCTAGAAGGGATTAATAGGAAGGCGAGGAGGAAAGAGGAGGAGGAGGAGGAGAGCGAGGAGGATGAGGAAGAATTCCAGGTAAGAGGATGAGGTCGAGGAGAAAGGAGGAGGTCGAGGAGGAAGGAGGAGGGCGAGGAGGAGGAAGGAGGAGAAGGAGGGCGAGGAGGAAGGAGAAGGAGAGCGAGGAGGAAGGAGGAGAAGGGCGAGGAGGAAGGAGGAGGAGAGCGAGGAGGAAGGAAGAGGGCGAGGAGAAAGGAGGAGGGCGAGGAGGAAGGAGGAGGGCGAGGAGGAAGGAGGAGGAGGGCGAGGAGGAAGGAGGAGGGTGAGGAGGAAGGAGGAGGAGGGCGTGGAGGAAGGAGGAGAGCGAGGAAGAAGTAGGAGGAGAGCGAGGAGGAAGTAGGAGGAGGAGGGCGAGGAGGAAGGAGGAGGGCAGGGAGGATGGAGGAGGAGGGCAAGGATGAAGGAGGAGTAGTAGGGCGAGGAAGGAGAGGGAGGAGGAGGCGGGTGAGGAGTTAAGAGGAGGGCGAGGAGGAAGACGAGAAGGAAGGGAAAGGAGGAGGGCGAGGAGGAGGAAGGAGGAGGAGGAGACAAGCGAGGAGGAAAGAGGAAGAGAGCGAGGAGGAAGGAGCAGGAAGGAGGAGGGCAAGGAGGAAGGAGGAGGGCGAGGAGGAGAGTGAGGAAGGAGGAGGGCGAGGAGGATGGAGGAGGAGAGGAAGGGGGAGCTAGGAGAAGGGCGAAGAGGAAGGAGGCCGAGGAGGAAGACGAGGAGGAAGGAGGAGGAGAGCGAGGAGGAAGAGAAGTGCGAGGAGGGAGAGGGAGGACGCGGAACAGGAGTAAGGAGGAGGGCTAGAAGGAAGGAGGAGAAGGGCGAGAAGGAAGGAGGAGGACGAGAAGGAAGGAAGAGGGCGAGGAGGAGGAGGGCGTCGAGGAAGGAGGAGGAGGAGAGCGGAGGAATGAGGAGGAGGAAGGAGTAAGAAGACGAGGAGAAAGGAGGAGTAGGAGGGCGAAGAGGAAGGAGGAGGAGAGCAAGGATGAAGGAGGAGCGCAAGGAGGAAGGAGGAGCGCGAGGAAAAAAAAGGTGGAGGAAGGAGGAGGAGGAAGGCGGAGTAGGAGGGCGAAGAGGAAGGAGGAGAGTGAGGAGGAGGAGAGCGAGAAGGAAGGAACAGGAGGGCGAGGAGGAAGGAGGAGGAGGGCGAGGAGGAAGGAGGATTAGGGCGTGGAGGAAGGAGGAGAGCGAGCAGGGAGGAGGAGAAAGGCGAGGAGGGCGAGGAGAAAGGCGAGGAGGAAGGAGGAGGAGAAAGGAGGAGGAGGAAAGAGGAGAAAGAGAGCGAGGAGGAGGGCGAGGAGGAAGGAGGAGGGCGAGGAGAAAGAAGGCGGGCGAGGAGGAAGGAGGAGGAGGGCAAGGAGGAAGGAGGAGGAGGGCGTGGAGGAAGGAAGTGGAGAGCGAGGAGGAAGGAGGAGGAGGGCGTGGAGGAAGGAGGTGGAGAGCGAGGAAGATTGCGAGGAGGAAGGAGGAGGAGAGCGAGGAGGAAGGAGTAGGAGAGCGAGGAGGAAGGAGGAGGAGGGCGATGAGGAAGGAGGAAGGAGGAGGAGGGCGAGGAGGAAGGAGGAGGAGGGCGAGGAGGAAGGAGGAGGGGGAGGGCGAGGAGGAAGGCGGAGGGGGAGAGCGAGGAGGAAGGAGGAGGAGGGCGAGGAGGAAGGAGGAGGAGGGCGAGGAGGAAGGAGGAGGAGGGCGAGGAGGAAGGAGGAGGAGTGCGAGGAGGAAGGAGGAGGAAAAAGAGGAGGAAGGAGTAGGTCTAAGAGGAAGGAGGAAGAAGGGGGAGAGGAAAGGAGGAGGGGGGAAGGAGCAGGACATCTGGGGGGGGGGGAAGAGGGGAATTAGGTAACGGAGGAGAAGAGGAGGGGAAGAATAGCAGGGGTAGGAGTAGTACAGGTAAGAGGGGGAGGGGGAAGAGGAAGAGGAGTAAGAGAAGGGGGATGAGAAGGAAGGGGAAGAGAGGACGGGCAAGGGAAGGAGGGATGAGAAGAAAGGGGAAGAGGGTGGGGAGGGTAAGGGAAGGGGGATGAGGAGGAAGGGGAAGGGGAAGAGGAGAGGGAAATGAAGGGGATGAGGAGGAAGGGGAAAAGAAGGGGGAGGGGTAAGAGAAGGGGGGATGAGTAGGAAGGGGAAGAGAGGAGGGGCAAGAGAAGGGGGGATGGGAAGAAAGGGGAAGAGGTAAGGGAAGAGGGAGGAGGGGGAAATGAAGGGGATGAGGAGGAATGTGAAGAGCAGGGGGAGGGGAAAGCAAAGGGGGGGATGAGGAGAAAGGGGAAGAGAGGAGGGGCAAGAAGAGGGGGGATGAGGTGGAAGGGGAAGAGGGGAGGGGTAAGAGAAGGAAGGGGTAGAGCAGGGGGAGGGGGTGATGGTCACTACGCGAGGGTATAAACACTGTCCCACCCGGGTGATGGTCAGCTGGCTACTACTGACCCTCGCCTGGTGGAGCCCACATCACAACCGTCGCTGCCTCACCAACTTGCAGTGTTCACTTAATAACATTTATTTAATTCATTAGTAAAATCGGAGATAAAGTTATGCAAAACATTATTATCTTATTCTTTATTTTTCTTGCTGTATTTTATGAAGATGAACACACCAGTCATCTACCAAGACATGCCTGTTTAATCCAGCGCCCTAACACGTCATGGCAACTCTGTAGGCCTACAGTGTACATGCCCCAGCCGTCACACAGATCCTGTTATACTCCCTCCCCATGTTCTCCTCCCCACCTTCCCCTATTCCCTCCTCCCTTCTTACCCCCTCCTCTTCCCCTTCCTCCTCCTCATTCCCTTTCTCTTACCCCTCCCCTCTTCCGCTCCTCTTTCCCTTCCTTCACATCCCCCCTTCTCTTACCCCCTCCTTATCCCACTTCCCTTACCTTTCCCCCTCCTCTTTCTCTTCTTTTACCCCTCCTCTTCCCCTTCTCTTACCCCTCCTCTTCCCCTCCTCTTCCCCCCCTTCTCTTACCCCTCCCCCTCCATAGCACCCCGTTCTCTTACTTTTTCCCCCTACACTCAGCCCCTCCTCTTCCCCTTCCCTCACTACTCTTCTTCGCCCTCTCCCGTTTCCCTCTACTTCTTCTACCCCTGCTATTCTCCCCCTCCTTTTCTCCTCCGTCACTTAGTTCCCCCCTCCCCGACGTCCTCCTCCTTCCCCTTCCCCCGTCCTCCTAGACCTACTCCTTCCTCCTCTAGCTCATCCTCCTTTCTCCTCTGCCTCGACCTCCTCCCCCTCTTCCTCCTCCTCCTAAATTCCTCCTCGACCTCCTCATCCTTCCTCCTCGCCCTCCTCCTTCTCCCCCTCCTTCCTCCTAGCCCTCTTCCTTCTCCTTCCTCCTCATTCTGTTCCTTACTCCTCGCCCTCCTCCTTGCCCTCTTCCTCATTCCACCTCTCCTTCCTCCTTGCCCTCCTCCTCCTTCCTCCTCCTTCCTCCTCGCCCTCCCTCTCCTTCCTCCTCGCCCTTCTCCTCCTTCCTCCTCACCTTCCTCTCCTCCTTTCTCTTCGCCCTCCTCCTTGCTCTCCTCCTCCTTCCTCCTCGCCCTCCTCCTTCCTCACCATCCTCCTTCCTCGCCCTCCTCCTTCCTCCTCGTCCTCCTCCTTCCTCTTCACCATCCTCCTCGTCCTCCTCCTCCTTCCTCCTCACCCTCCTCCTCCTTCCACCTCGCCCTCCTCCTTCCTACTTGCCTTCCTCCTTCTTCCTCGCCCTCCTCCCCCTTCCTCCTTGCCCTCCTCCTTACTCCTCTTCCTTCCTCTTCGCCCTCCTCCTTCTTCCTCCTTGCCCTACTCCTTCCACCTCGCTCCACTCCTCCTCCTCCTACTTCCTCCTCGCCCTGCTCCTTCCTCCTCGCCCTACTCCTCCTTCCTCCTCGCTCTATTCCTCCTTCCTCCTCGCCCTCCTCCTCCTTCCTCCTCGCCCTACTCCTCCTTCCTCCTCGCCCTACTCCTCCTTTTTCCTCGCCCTCCCCCTCCTCCTCGTTCTCCTCCTCCTTCCTCCTCGCCCTCCTCCTCCTTCATCCTCGCTCTCCTCCTCCTTCGTCCTCGCTCTCCTCCTTCCTCCTCACCATCCTCCTTCCTCCTTGTCCTCCTCCTTCCTCCTCCTCTTGGCCCTCCTCCTTCCTTGATCCTCACCATCCTCCATCCTCCTCCTTCCTCCTCCTCCTCGCTCTCGTCCTTCCACCTTACCTTCCTCCTCGCCCTCCTTCCTCCTCATCCTACTGCTTCTTCCTCACCCTCCTCCTCCTACTACTCGCCTTCCTCATTCCTCCTTGCCCTCCTCCTTCTTCCTTGCCCTCCTCCTTCTTCCTTGTCCTACTCCTCCTTCCACCTCGCTCTACTCCTCCTTCCTCCTTGCCCTACTCCTCCTTCCTCCTCGCCCTACTCCTCCTTCCTCCTCGCTCTCGTCCTCCTCACCCTGCTCCTCCTTCCTTCTCAACCCTCCTCCCTGCTCCTCGCCTTCCTCCTCCTTCCTCCTTGTCCTTCCTTCTCGCCCTCCTTGTCCTTCCTTCTCACCCTCCTCCCTGCTCCTCCTCCTCCTCCTTCCTCCTTGCCCTCTTTGTCCTTCCTTCTCGCCCTCCTCCCTGCTCCTCGGCCTCCTCCTCCTCTTTCCTCCTTGTCCTTCCTTCTCACCCTCCTCGTCCTTGAATCTGTGGAATCTGTGGAAATGAATGAGCAAATGTGCTGGCTACTGAAGGCTCTGAAGGAAACCACGTTGGTTTCATTTTGGATACAAATATCCATGGAGATTCAGAATGGAAATAATTATAGTTCCGCATGCAGTGTAAGTGTAAGGAGTGTAAGAATCTTTGGTGAGAGTGATGGACACAGCCTTGACAACTATACTTCAGAGAATGTAAACATATAAACATTGAGAATGTAGGACAACAAAAAGTCTTCAGAATCTTTCATACCGCCATTGAGCAACATTTACAATTTATATAAATTATTTTTGGGAATAATACATACATTTTATATTTAATCATGATATTAGTGTTCAGTGGAATACATAAGGAGTCAAATTGTGTTAAAAAGAGCAATTTTTAGAAAATTTAGAAAACTACTTTTTCTGATCATAGAATAACTAAATGTATTTTGAAGGTTTCATTCAGCCATTAAATATCATTCGCAATTTATTAATGAATTTTACAAAAAAAATCCATAAAATTTATAATTAAACATGTAAAAACTATTTGTAATACACTAGGAACAAAATAGTTGTAGAAAAACAATTTATTATAAAACCTATGTGTTTGGATTTTTGGATTAAAAGTTTCTCAAAGGCTCTCCTGCACCATTCTCAATGCAAGTCATTCCTACACCTATGGGAGGAGATAGATGAACGTTTTCTATACGATTTGTGTTTGTTGGGTTTTCTTGCTAGATACGTTATTTTGTGTGGAATTAAATAGGTTTCCGAAACCTATAACCAAAACCTACGTACTTAACCCTAATTTGAAAATTTGTGACACTGTTTGAACCCTAATTTGAAACTTTGTGATGCCTTTTATACCCTAATTTGAAACTTTGTGACACCTATTTTACCCGAATATGAAGCTTTGTGACACCTTTTGTACCCTAATATGAAACTTTGTGACCCCTTTTGTACCCTAATTTGAAACTTTGTGACCCCTTTTGTACCTAATTTGAAACTTTGTGACACTTTTTATAAAGTGTTTCAAGTTAAAATGCTCAAATATGAATAAAATAGGAAATGTAAAAATATAAAAATATATTTCTACATTTGGTACAATAAAGCATCATAATAAAGGTGGGTTCATCATTTCTATTCATTTATCATTTGTAGTAGCGTAGTGGCCTGGTGTAGTAGCGTGGTGTAGTAGCCTGGTGTAGTGGCCTCGTGGAGTGGTGTAGAAGCCTGGTGTAGTGGCATTGTGTGGTAGCGTGGTGTAGTGGCATGGTGTAGTAGACTGGTGTAGTGGCGTGGTGTAGTGCCGTGTAGTAGCCTGGTGTAGTGGCATGGTGTGGTGACGTGGTGTAGTGGACTGGTGTAGTAGTCTGGTATAGTGGCGTGGTGTAGTGATGTGGTTTAGTAGCGTGGTGTAGTAGCATGGTGTAGTAGCGTGTAGTGGCATGGTGTAGTAGTCTAGTGTAGTTGCCTGGTGTAGTAGCCTGGTGTAGTGGCATGGTGTAGTAGCCTGGTGTAGTGGCATGGTGTAGTTGCCTGGTGTAGTGGCATGGTGTAGTAGCCTGGTGTAGTGGCATGGTGTAGTAGCCTGGTGTAGTGGCATGGTGTAGTGGCATGGTGTAGTAGCCTGGTGTAGTGGTGTAGTAGCCTGGTGTAGTTGTGTGGTGTAGTTGCATGGTGTAGTGGCGTGGTGTAGTGATGTGGTGTAGTTGGTTGGTGTAGTGGCGTGGTGTAGTGGCATGGTGTAGTGGCGTGGTGTAATAGCCTGGTGTTGTAGCATGGTGTAGTGATGTGGTGTAATAGCGTGTAGTGGCATGGTGTAGTAGCCTGGTGTAGTTGCCTGGTGTAGTAGCGTGGTGTAGTAGTGTGCTGTAGTAGCCTGGTGTAATAGCCTGGTCTAGTACCGTGGTGTAGTGGCGTGGTGTAGTAGCCTGGTGTAGTGGTGTAGTGGCATGGTGTAGTAGCCTGGTGCAGTGGCATGGTGTAGAAGCCTGGTGTAGTGGTGTGGTGTAGTCGTGCGGTGTAGTAGCGTGATGTAGTTGCCTGGTGTAGTGGCATGGTGTAGTAGCCTGGTGTAGTTGCTTTGTGTAGTAGCCTGGTTTAGTGGCGTGGTGTAGTTGCCTGGTGTAGTGGTGTGGTGTAGTAGCCTGGTGTAGCGGCATGGTGTAGTAGTCTGGTGTAGTGGCATGGTGAAGTGGTGTGGTGTAGTAGCCTGGTGTAGTGGCATGGTGTAGTGGTGTGGTGTAGTAGTCTGGTGTATTGGCATGGTGTAGTGGTGTGGTGTAGTGGTGTGGTGTAGTAGCCTGATGTAGTAACCTGGTGTACTGGTGTGGTGTAGTAGCCTGGTGTAGTGGTGTGGTGTAGTAGCCTAGTGTAGTGGTGTGGTGTAGTAGCCTGGTGTAGTAGCGTGGTGTAGTAGCCTGGTGTAGTGGCATGGTGTAGTAGCCTGGTGTAGTGGCGTGGTGTAGTAGCCTGGTGTAGTGGCATGGTGTAGTAGCCTGGTGTAGTGGTGTGGTGTAGTAGCCTGGTGTAGTGGCGTGGTGTAGTAGCCTGGTGTAGTGGCATGGTGTAGTAGCCTGGTGTAGTGGCGTGGTGTAGTAGCCTGGTGTAGTGGCATGGTGTAGTAGCCTGGTGTAGTGGCATGGTGTAGTAGCCTGGTGTAGTGGCATGGTGTAGTAGCCTGGTGTAGTGGCGTGGTGTAGTAGCCTGGTGTAGTGGCATGGTGTAGTAGCCTGGTGTAGGGGCGTGGTGTAGTAGCCTGGTGTAGTGGCATGGTGTAGTAGCCTGGTGTAGTGGCGTGGTGTAGTAGCCAGGTGTAGTGGCATGGTGTAGTAGCCTGGTGTAGTGGCATGGTGTAGTAGCCTGGTGTAGTGGCATGGTGTAGTAGCCTGGTGTAGTGGCGTGGTGTAGTAGCCTGGTGTAGTGGTGTGGTGTAGTAGCCTGGTGTAGTGGCGTGGTGTAGTAGCCTGGTGTAGTGGCGTGGTGTAGTAGCCTGGTGTAGTGGCGTGGTGTAGTAGCCTGGTGTAGTGGCGTGGTGTAGTAGCCTGGTGTAGTGGTGGTATAGTAGTAGTTGTAGTAGTGTAGTGGTGGTGTAGTTGTAGTAGTGTAGTGGTGGTGTAGTTGTTGTAGTGTAGTAGTAGTTGTAGTAGTGTAGTAGTAGTTGTAGAAGTAAAGTAATGCGGTGTAGTAGCATGGTGTAGTAGCCTGTAGTGGTGTGGTGCAGTGGTCTGTTGTAGTGGCGTGGTTTAGTAGCATGTAGTAGCCTGGTGTAGTGGAGTGGTGTAGTGGCATGGTGTATTGGTATAGTGTAGTAGTCTGCTGTAGTGGCGTCGTGTAGTAGCCTGGTGTAGTGGTGCGGTGTACTGGTGTGGTGTAGTGGGGGTGGCGGCGGAGGTGTTGGGGGTGGCGGTAGTGGTGTTCGGGGGGGGGGCGGTGGTGGTGTTGGAGGTAGCAGCAGTGGTGTTGGTGTGGCAGTGGTGGTGTTGGGTGTGGCAGTGGTGG
The DNA here is from genome assembly GCF_040958095.1 of Procambarus clarkii. Taxonomy (NCBI): domain Eukaryota; kingdom Metazoa; phylum Arthropoda; class Malacostraca; order Decapoda; family Cambaridae; genus Procambarus; species Procambarus clarkii. Next base: position 7,005,348 of record NC_091165.1, read on the forward strand.
TGATGGGGGTGGCAGTGGTGGTGATAGGGGTGGCAGTGGTGGTGATGGGGGTGGCAGTTGTGGTGATGGGGGTAGCAGTGGTGGAATGGGGGTGGCGAGGGTGGTGTTGGAGGTGGCGGCGGTGGGTTATGGGGTGGCGGCGGTGGTGTTGGGGATAGCGGCGGTGGTGTTGGAGGTGGCGGCGGTTGTGTTGGGGTTGGCGATGGTGGTGCTGGGGATATCAGCGGTGGTGTTGGGGGTGGCAGCGGTGGTGTTGGGAGGTGGCGGTGGCGGCGGTGTTGGTGTTGGGGTGTGGCAGCAGTGGTGGTAGTGTTGGGAGGTGGCAGCAGTGGCGGCGGTGGTGTTGGAGGTGGCGGCAGTGATGGTGTTGGGAGGTGGCAGCAGTGGCGGCGGTGGTGTTGGAGGTGGCGGTAGTGGTGGTGTTGGGAGGTGGCAGCAGTGGTAGTGTCCAGGGCGGCGGTGGTGTTGGGGGTGGCGGCCATGGTGTAGGGGGTTGTGGTATAGTGGCAAGTAGTGGCGTATTGGGTTGTGTAGGGGCATGTAGTGGCGTGTAGGGTGTGTAGGGGCGTGTAGGGTGTGTAGGGGCGTGTAGTGGCGTGTAGGGTGTGTAGGGGCTTGTCTCTTGGTAGTATTCTCGGTGACACGGATACTTTTCATATCGTTCGCTTTATGCGTTTCTGTTCCCGTATTGGCGTCCTTGGTGATATTTACCGCCCTCTGATTATCCCGCACATTATATGGCACTACATAACTTTCCCAGTTTGGTGCCTTCTTTTTGATAATTACTTATTTACTTGCTGGGTGTTGTGGCATTTAGGGTGTGTAGGGGCGTGTAGTGGCGTGATGTGGCATGTAGTGGCGTATAGTGGCATGTTGTGGCGTGTAGTGGCGTGTTGAGGCATGTAGAGGCGTGTGTTGGCGTGGTGGGCGTGGAAGGTTATTTTGGGGCATGTGTTGGCGTGGTGTTGTGGCGTGTAGTGGTGTGCAGGGTTGTATAGTGTCGTGTAAGGGCGTGTAGGGTTGTGTTGGGGGGTGTGTAGGGGTCTGTAGTGGCGTGTAGGGTTGTGTAAGGGCGTGTAGTGGCGTGTAGGGTTGTGTAGGGGCCTGTAGTGGCGTGTAGGGTTGTGTAGGGGCGTGTAGTGGCGTGTAGGGTTGTGTAGGGGCGTGTAGTGGCGTGTAGGGTTGTGTAGGGTTGTGTAGGGGCGTGTAGTGGCGTGTAGGGTTGTGTAGGGGCGTGTAGTGGCGTGTAAGGTTGTGTAGGGGCCTGTAGTGGCGTGTAGGGTTGTGTAGGGGGCGTGTAGTGGTGTGTAGGGTTGTGTAAGGGCGTGTAGTGGCGTGTAGGGTTGTGTAAGGGCATGTGATGACGTGGTGTTGTGGCGTATAGGGGTGAGTAGTGACGTGTAGGGGTGAGTAGTGACGTGTTGGGGCATGTAGTGGTGTGGGGTAGTGGCGTGATGTATTGGCGTGTTGTGGCGTGTAGGGGCGTGTGTTGGCGTGGTGTAGTGGCATATAGGGTTGTGTAGGGGCGTGTGTTGGTGTGGTGTAGGGGCGTGAATTGGCGTGTGGCTGCGTGTAGGGGTGTTTAGTGGCGTATGTTGGCCATGTAGGGGAGAGTAGTGGCGTGTAGTGGCGTACAGGGTTGTGCAGTGGCGTATAGTTGCGTACAAGGTTGTGTAGGGGCGTGTAGGGGGATGTAGTGGCATGTAGGGGTGTGTGTTGTCGTTTGTAGGGGCGTGTGAAGTGGCGTGTGGTTGCGTGTTGGGGCGTGTCAGGGCGTGAAGCGGCGTTTCGGGGCGTGAAGTGGCATGTAGGGGCGTGTAGTGGCGTGTAGGGGTGTGTTGAGGCGTGTAGTGGCGTGTATCGACGTGAAGTGGCGTGTAATGACGTGTTGTAGTGGCATGTAAAGGCGTGGTGTATTGGCGTGTAGAGCGTGTAGGAGCGTGTAGGGTTGTGTATGGTTGTGTAGTGGCATGTAGTGGCGTGTAGGGGCGTGTAGGAGCAGCGACCACGTGTTTACAAGACAAGGCCTACAGGCAGATTGAAGGCGGCCTCTGGAGGTCCGGTTGCGGTGTTCGAACTTGTATGTTGATACTGGCTTCCTATCTCTCCAGGACCGCCGTGATCGTGATCCTTGCAACATCTGTCCTCTCGCCTCTATCGTGCTTTAACTTATACCCCTACTGCGGTTCCTGTTCTTCTTCACCACCTCCCTCTTTCTGTCCGGTTATCTCGCTTACAGAATTCTCTTTCCGTTCGTATTGTCGGAAAATCCGACACCATTTAATAATCATACAGATAATAGCTGTATTGTATAAACAAGTTACCCATAGAAAACGTAACTTGTAGTGGAATTACCGTCTAAAGAAAACGGGATATCATCACCACATACTATTATAATTCACCACCTATTATGGTGGGAATTATTCTTAAATACATTAGTCTTTGGACTTTACCATCATAAAAACATCTCATATAAATTAACTTAATTATCAATATTAAAGTAGAGTAAATGTGATCCTTCTATCACTTTCTGACATGTGGACAATGTAAGCCAGGCGTCAGAGTGAGGAGGAAGGGGCAGCCATTGTTTATTGAGACCAGAGGCTCACACGGGAGCAAATTCGGCTCCTGTTAATTTTACTTGGACGTAGTGTTATGGAAACCAAAGGTGTACCATTGTCAACACGCTGTCTACAAATTCAAGTTAAGTGTCTATCCGAAACCCGTTTATCATTCATTTATGGCCATTAATGTCAGGATATAGGGTGATCCGGTTAGATCACGTGGAAGCCTCAAACTAAAGGTAATTAAGCCAGGTCTTTATTGTTCCATGTACTGTATAGTGTTTTCTCTGATATAGCTTGTCATATATAGGATTCTGGCTTCACAGCTAGCGCACTTTTGACAGGTCAAGACGAGGAAGGAAGATTTGTGCACCAGTTACTGGGTGATGGAAGCTACCTCAAAGAGGATAATTTGGTGTCTACACCCTAGTTATACCTGGTGGACTAACCTGCTGTACTATAAGATAAGGAACCTCTTCAATGTATGTAGTTAATTCTGTAGTTTGATTGGCTGCATATATAAATTTAATAACCCCCCGAATGTGTAGAGGATCGATTTGTGAGATTAAGAGATTATTGCAGAAATACAGTCCACTTATCATTATACAAATTGCTATCGAAGTATATAAATTAACGTAAATATAAATTCATATAAATTAAATAAATATAAATCTCACAGGTCGGTTCCCACACGTATTTCTAATATTTCTTCTCGTGTTGTTCCTTCTTTGCCCCCGTGGAGAGTCCCCCTTCCGCAGTTTTGTTCATCCTTGACCCACATCACTAAAGCTTTTGCCACTCCTACGGGTCTAAAACGCCTTTTCCTTGAGCACTTTTCTTCTCACTCGTACTCCGTTTCAGTCTTCACTGATGGGTCTAAGTCTGCAGACAGTGTTGGCTACTCTGTTGTTTTTCCTGATCACACTTATATATATATATATGCTATTCTCTATGCTCTTCGTCTCCTGCTTTCTCATTGTCACTCTTCCTTTGTAGTTGTTGTTGACTCTCGTAGTGCCCTCATGGCTCTCAGGTCCTTTAATCCGGTTCATCCAGTGGTTGTCGAGATCCAGCATTGGCTATTTCTTGTTCACAGTAAATTTAAGTCGGTTGAGTTTTGTTGGATTCGCAGCCATATTAGTGTCGCTTTTAAATGTGCGTGCGGATGCTGCCGCCAGGGAAGCAGTCCGCTCATGTCCCATCTCTCGTAAAAGTATTCCTTATTCCGACTTTTACCCGGTTATCCATTCCTCCATCCTTACCCGTTGGCAGGCTTGTTGGTCGTCTGTTACTGGTAACAAACTACATTCTCTTAAAGGTTCTGTGTCCTCATGGCTGTCCTCCTGCCACCGTAACTGGCGATGGGGAAACAGCTCTGGCGAGATTGCGTATTGGCCATACTCGCTTAACTCATGGTCACTTGATGGAGCATCGCCCTGCTCCTTATTGTCCTACTTGCATTGTCCCTCTTACGGTCCTGCATATCCTTGTTGAATGTCCTGACTTCTGGGACGAGCATGTGTCTCTTTTTCGGACCGTCCTCCGCGGTCGCTTGTCTCTTGGTAGTATTCTCGGTGACACGGATACTTTTCATATCGTTCGCTTTATGCGTTTCTGTTCCCGTATTGGCGTCCTTGGTGATATTTACCGCCCTCTGATTATCCCGCACGGATACTTTTCATATCGTTCGCTTTATGCGTTTCTGTTCCCGTATTGGCGTCCTTGGTGATATTTACCGCCCTCTGATTATCCCGCACATTATACTTTTATACGGATAAGTATCCGTATGGCACTACATAACTTTCCCAGTTTGGTGCCTTCTTTTTGATAATTACTTATTTACTTGCTGGGTGTTGTGGCATTTAGGGTGTGTAGGGGCGTGTAGTGGCGTGATGTGGCATGTAGTGGCGTATAGTGGCATGTTGTGGCGTGTAGTGGCGTGTTGAGGCATGTAGAGGCGTGTGTTGGCGTGGTGTAGTGGTGTCTAGGGTTGTGTAGGGGCGTGTAGTTGCGTGTTGCGGTGTGTAGGGGCGTGTTGTGGCGTGTTAGGGCGTGTAAGGTTGTGTAGTGGCGTGTAGGGTTATGTACGGGCGTGTAGAGTTGTGGTGTGCAAGGGTGTGCAGTGGCGTGCAGGGATGCGTAGGGGCGTGTAGTGACGTGCAGGGTTGTGCAGTGGCATATAGTGGTGTACAGGGTTGTGCATTGGGGTATAGTGGCGTGTAGTGGCGTACAGGGTTGTGTAGGGGCGTGTTGTGGTGTGTAGTGGCGTGTAGTGGCGTACAGGGTTATGTAGGGGCGTGTTGTGGTGTGTAGTGGCGTGTAGTGGCGTACAGGGTTGTGTAGGGGCGTGTAGTGGCGTGAGTTGGCGTGTAGTGGCATGGTGTTGTGGCGTGTAGGGTGTGTAGGGGCGTGTAGTGGCATGTAGGGGGCATGTAGTGGCGTGGAGGGGCATGTAGTGGCGTGGAGGGGCATGTAGTGGCGTGGAGGGGCATGTAGTGGCGTGGAGGGGCGTGTAGTGGCGTGATGTAGTGGTGTTTAGGGTTGTGTAGGGGCGTGTATGGTTGTGTAGGGGCGTGTATGGTTGTGTAGGGGCGTGTATGGTTGTGTAGGGGCATGTATCGTTGTGTAGGGGCGTGTATGGTTGTGCAGGGCGTGTATGGTTGTGTAGGGGCGTGTGTTGGCATTGTGTTGTTGTGGCGTATAAAGGGTGTGTAGTGGCGTGTAGGGGGCCAGTAGTGGCATGGTGTAGTTGCGTGTAAAGACGTGTTTTGGCGTGGTGTAGGGGCATGTAGTGGTGTGTAGTGGCGTGTAAGGGTGTGTAGTGGTGTGTGTTCGCGTGGTGTAGTGACGTGATTTAGTGGCATGTAGGGTTGTGTAGGGGCGTGTAGTGGTGTGTAGGGTTGTGTACTCACCTAGTTGTGCTTGCGGGGGTTGAGCTCTGGCTCTTTGGTCCCGCCTCTCAACTGTCAATCAACAGGTGTACAGGTTCCTGAGCCTATTGGGCTCTATCATATCTACACTTGAAACTGTGTATGGAGTCAGCCTCCACCACATCACTTACTAATGCATTCCATTTGTCAACCACTCTGACACTAAAAAAGTTCTTTCTAATATCTCTGTGGCTCATTTGGGCACTCAGTTTCCACCTGTGTCCCCTAGTGCGTGTGCCCCTTGTGTTAAACAGCCTGTCTTTATCAACCCTGTCAATTCCCTTGAGGATCTTGAATGTGGTGATCATGTAGTGGCGTGTAGAGGCGTGTAGGGTTATGTAGTGGCGTGTAGAGTTGTGTAGTGGCGTGGAGGGTTGTGTAGTGGCGTGTAGGGTTGTGTAGTGGCGTGGAGGGTTGTGTAGTGGCGTGTAGAGTTGTGTAGTGGCGTGGAGGGTTGTGTAGTGGCGTGTAGGGTTGTGTAGTGGCGTGGAGGGTTGTGTAGTGGCGTGTAGGGTTGTGTAGTGACGTGTATGGGCGTGTAGGGTTATATAGTGGCGTGAAGGAGCGGCGACCACGTGTTCACAAGACCAGGCCTAAAGGCAGACTGTGGTCTCTGGGGGGTATTGGCGGTGTTCGAAATATCAAACTATACCTCAACATTATAGCATCTGAATTCAGAAATATTTCCATCAATTTTTTAATTTTTAAACCCGTAATAATATTAATGCATTGACATGTCTTATTTCCATTCTGCATATATAGGACGTTTTTCTATATATACAACATTTTGTTTCATAATTTGAAAACTCTTGGGAGTGTTCAGACACGGTCACCGCGACGACCGTTACGGTCCTGACTACACCCCCCTTCCTCCTCATCCCCCCCCTTCTCTTACCCATCCCCTCTTCCCTTGTCCTCTTCCCCCCTTCTCTTACCCCTATCCTTACCTTCCCCCCTTCTCTTTCCCCTCCCTTCCTCTTCCTCACTCATCCCCTTCTCTTGCCCTCTCCCACTTCTCTTCCTCTTCCACTTTATCCTCCTTCTCTTACCACTTCCCTCTTTCCCCCTCCTCCTCCCCCTCCTCCTCCCCCTTCTCTTACCCCTCGCCCCTCTCCCTTCCTCTTCCCCTTCCTTCTCATCCCCCTTCTCTCACTTCTCCTCCTCTTCGCCCTCCCCCTCTTACCTCTACTACTTCTACCCCTGTTATTCTCCCCCTCCTCTTCTACTCCGTCACTTAATTCCCCCTCCCCGACGTCCTCCTCCTTGCACCTTCTCCTTCCCCCTCTTCCTCCTTCCTCCTAGACCTACTCCTTCCTCCTCTACCTACCTCTAACAGAGGTCCCAAGACAGAGCCTTGAGGCACTCAACTTACAACATTTTCCCACTCTGACTTAACACCATTTATACTAACTCTGTTTCCTTGATTCCTGGCTGTGCTGCCAGAGGGTGCAGACATCGGGCTTGAGCTGTCAGTCGTTGTTTGCCGTTGCCGAGTGGTGGTTTGCTGTGGGAAATGTGGAGTGCCTGCTAGTCAGGGCTCCGCCTTGCAGTATGGAGGTCGCTGGTGGTAGCTGTATTCGACGGGTGGATACTGTATGGCTGGATTTTTCTGCTGCTGTGGACTGTCCCATTGTGGAGATTGCTCTCCTGGACGTGCTCCGTGTCGACGTCTCCGATCTCCTGGGACTCGAGAAGTTATCGCCTACCCGTGTTGCGGTGTTGTTTGCCACGTCACATGTTTACCAGGAGTTTGCGGCTAGCTGGGATGCACGCTCGCTTTCTCTTCCGGCTTCGGGTGTGTCTGTGGAGATCTCGGATCACTGGGGGTGCCCTTGTCGTTTGTGAGTGTTCACGGTGTGCCGGTGACCTTTCCCGAGGCGCAACTCATGTCATTGTTTATGTGGTAGTCTACCCTTCCGCCTGCTGTGTCTCTTCCTTCACCGAATCCGGTCTCCTTGGATGGTAGTGGCTTTTTGCCCCGTGTCGTTGAGGCTGCCGTTCTGCATGGTCATGCTGCCCCAGCTGTGGGGGCCTGCCGTTGGTTCTTCTGGGGCACCGCTTGCAGGGGGTGACAGTTCCGACGATCAACGGCCTATTTCTAAGCGACGTCGTTTGGCTCGGGGTGCGTCACCTCGCCGGATGTGGGCAGAGGAGCGTGATGCTGTGGGCGACGTTGTGCTGCCTCCTGTGTTGGAAGCTGTGCTCCTTGTTGGTGGCTCTCCTCATTGGGCGGGTGCCCCTGGTGACCGCGACCTCGTAGTGGTGTTGTCGAAAGATGTGCGAAGGGGGTCCTCTGCTCCTGTTCCAATTGGTGGGAGCACTGGGGCGCCCGCGGAGCCACCCTCCGTGGTGCTCTGTGCGATGCCCGACGTCGAACACAGCGGCCCGCCCACTAGGGCCGGCCCGCTGTGCAGCCTGGTGTGCTTCCGAGTGTGCGGTCCTGTGACCAGCTTCCTAGGGGGAACCCATCCCTTTCGTCCTCCCGTCCGGCGAGGTGATCGACAGAACTAAGACATCTCTCTGTTTTCCGACCTGCGTCCTGTTCCCGGGTGCCCCATCGAACATCTGGGTTCTGCAAGCGCAGTGTTTTGTCATGGACGTGTCGGATTCGATGCCTTGGCATCCTGCCCCTCCTGGATGTCTGCTTACTGAAGGCAACAAACTTGTTTGAGATGCTTATTGCTTACGGTTTCCGGCTCGGGAGTACCCAGAGAAGTACGAGAAATTCGTGGGGTTGGTTTATGTCCGTGTTGTGCATGATGTTTCCCCCAGTGCTGCGTGCACAGGCGGGTGTCCTTGTCTGTGCGTGTGTGTGTGGTGTGGGTGTCTGTTCCTGGCTCCTGCGTGGCCTGTTTTGTTGTGTTTGCGATTTGTTTTGTGTTTTGCCTTTGGTATGGGTATTTGTGTTGTGGTTGTGTGCGGTTGTGGGTGTTTGGTGTTCTTTTTTCTTTCCTGTCGTTGCGTGCGCCCAATGTGTTGGGAGTGGCGGGCGTCTTGGTGTGGTGTGGTGTGGTTGTGTGTGCGTGTGATTATTTCTTTGTCCTTGTAATTGCTTTATTCTTTGTACACATTTTATGTTATTTATGTTCTCATATGTAGTTTTTGGATTTCATGTTACTTTGTTACAGGTGCCCTCATTTGTGTCCGGTTCTGCTCCTTTGTGTGCGGGGTCGGGCTGCCCGTGCTTGTGTTTTCACTTGCTCCCCTTTTCTGTTCTAGGGTGGGGGGGAAGGGGGGGGGTTGGCTTTCTGTACGTTTGTTGTAATTTTTGTGTATTTTTTCTTGTACATTTTTGTTATTGTCCTTATGTCATTGATTTGTTGTGTGTTATATGCAATTTCTGTACAGTGCTGTTTGTGGGTTTCTTTGCTTGTGTACTGTGTGCTTTCCTGTGACCCTTTGTATGTATTTTATGTCTGTTTCATGGTGTTTTGCTATAAGCACGATTGTTTGTATTTATATGTTGTTTTGCACTTGTTCCCTGTTTTTTATTTTTTTATATATCAATAATAAAAAACTGTTTCCTTTGGCATAGCTATGCCCTAATCCAACTTAATAAATCTACAGTACAGATAGTATGGCTTAGGTTCATACATTTGGGAATTGGGTTGCACTAGATTGCACTGCACTAGAAATGAGGTACTGGGATATCAATATCTATGGCAGGTGGCTGGAGGTAATGAATCCCCCAATGGTGAACATTCTAATAATAAACTATGTAAACAAGAGCTGGGACATACTCTCCAACACTATATCTGTAATTGCCCTGTTATAAGTGACTTCAGACCAAGTGGTATGAGGTAGCTTTGAGCTATGTAATCACTTCATACACTCAGGAAAATTGGAAGATATTCATGCACTGTAACAGAGTGTGCTAGTGGAGGTTAATAGATCTGCCTTGCACTTAATGTTCTCTCGTGATTTTTAGTCAAACTTCATTTGTTTTTGTATTGAGGCTTGTGTTTTCTACCCTGATTCAATGTTTGTCTAACCATCCTGTGAGATGGGAATATTAGATGAGCTTATAGCTAGCTTTTGATCGACACTGTGTAATCTTTCATATAGAATAGGGTAAGTAAGTAAGTAATTATCAAAAGAACGCACCAAACCGGGAAGGCTATGTAGCACCATCAAATGTGCAGAATAATCAGAGGGCCCTAAATATCACCAAGGATGCCAATATGAGAACAAAAATGCATAAGGCGAACGATATCAAAAGTATCCGAGTCACCAAGAATTCTATTGAGGGACAGGTGACCGCGAGGGGCAGTCAGAAAGCAAGACACACGCTCGTCCTGGAAGTAAGGACATTCAAGAAGGACATGCATGACCGTAAGAGGGACAATGCAACTAGGACAATAAGGAGCAGGGCGGCGCTCCATCAAGTGACCATGGGTTAAGCGAGTATGGCCAATACGCAACCTCGCCAGAGCTGTTTCCCACCGCCGGTTACGGTGGAAGGAGGACGGCCACGAGGAAACACAACATTTAAGAGTACATAGTTTGTTATCAGTAACAGACATCCAAGAAGCCTGCCAACGGGTAAGGACGGAGGAATGAATAACTGGGTAAAAGTCGAAATACGGAATGCCTTTACGAGAGATGGGACAAGAGCGGACAGCTTCCTTGGCGGCAGCATCCGCACGCTCATTTAAAGACACACCAATATGGCTGGGAACCCAACAAAACTCAACCGACTTAAATTTACTGTGAACAAGAAACAGCCAATGCTGGATCTCGACAACTACTGGATGAACCGGATTAAAGGACCCGAGAGCCAGGAGGGCACTACGAGAGTCAACAACAACTACAAAGGAAGACTGACAATGAGAAAGCAGGAGAGGAAGAGCATAGAGAATAGCATAAAGCTCCGCTGTAAAGATGCTAGTCTCCGGAGGTAAGCGACACATATAAGTGCGATCAGGAAAAACAACAGAGTAGCCAACACCCTCCGCAGACTTAGATCCATCGGTGAAGGCAGAAACGGAGCGGCAGTGAGAAGAAAAGTGCTCAAGGAAAAGGCGTTTTAGAACCGTAGGAGGGGTAAAAGCTTTAGTGATACGGGTCAAGGATGTACAAAACCGCGGAAGAGGGACTCTCCACGGGGGCAAAGAAGGAATAATACGAGGAGAAACATTAAAAATATGAACGGAAAGAGTCCTGTAGGCGAGATAACCGGACAGAAAGAGGGAGGTGGTGAAGAGGAACAGGAACCGCAGGAGGGGTAAAAGTTAAAGCACGACAGAGGCGAGAGGAAGGATGTTGTAAGGACCGCGCGAGTCGAACGAAAGACACAAGAACTGAGGCGCAACCCAGTATGGTGCAAAGCATCAAGACGGCGAAGAGTAGAAGGAGAAGCAGACGAGTAAGCAGGGCAACCATAATCGAGCTTAGACAGGACGAGAGAGGAATGTAAAGCAAGGAGAGTGCGCCTATCTGCCCCCCAAGAAGTATGGGACAAGACCCGAAGGAGGGTAAGGGCCTTAGAGCACTCAACACGGAGGTAAGAGATATGGGGAGACCAAGACAAACGAGTGTCAAGGAATAACCCCAAAAGCTTCGCAGAATCTTTGTACTCAAGGGGATGACCATAAAGTGACAAAGAGGGACGAAGAACGACCCGTTTCCGCGTAAAAGTCATGGCACAAGTCTTAGAAGTAGAGAACTTGAAGCCATGATCGGTGGCCCAAGACGACACGGCATCAATTGCAAGTTGAAGCCGGCGCTGAAGGAGAGGCGAATCATCACCCTGACAGCAAAGGGTAAGATCATCGACATACAGAGCGGAGAAGACACCTGAAGGAAGAGAGGAAAGAAGACCATTGAGGGCAACCAGAAAAAGAGTAGTGCTCAGAACACTACCCTGGGGCACACCTTCGTATTGCTGAAAAGAGGCAGAGAGAGCGGTACCAAGGCGCACCCGAAAGGAACGACGAGAGAGGAAGCTGCGGAGAAAGAGAGGGAGACGACCACGAAGGCCAAAAGAATGAAGTTGAGATAGAATATGATACCGCCAAGTGGTGTCGTAAGCCTTTTCCAGGTCAAAATGGACGGCAACAACGGAGGTCTTCGCAGCAAAAGCAGTACGAATATAGACCTCCAAGTTCACCAGGACATCTGTCGTGTTGCGGCACTTGCGGAAACCAAATTGAGAAGGGGAGAGGAGGTGATGGTGTTCCAGCAACCACATCAAACGAACGTTAACCATACGTTCAAAGAGTTTGCAGACACAACTTGTGAGTGCAATAGGGCGAAAGTCCTTAGGGGAAGTACCCAGAGACCCCGGTTTGCGAACAGGGAGGACAACGGCATCGAGCATGTCCTCAGGGACTGACGATGACTCCCAGATACGATTATACAGACTCAGTAAATACTGAGACGTGCACGGAGGGAGATGGCGAAGCATCTCATAATGAATACCATCGGGGCCCGCCGCCGTAGAACCGCAGAAGGCCAGGGCAGAACGAAGTTCAGAGAGAGAGAAGGGATCATTATAGGGAAAGTGAAGACGAGTGCAGAAATCTAAAGGACGAGACTCAAGGACAGGTTTACGAAGAAGGAAAGATTGGGGAAGATGAAGACCAGAGCTAACAGAAGAAAAGTGGGAACCCAGTACGGAAGCGACCTGCAATGGGTCTGCCACAAGAGTATCATGGAGGTGAAGGACCGGTGAAACATCGGGAACGAACTTACCCGCTATCTTGCGGATACGCTTCCAGATCTGGGGCAGAGGAGTTTCGGACGTAATTGTTGAGACATAAGATGCCCAACATTCACGTTTAGCCGTACGGATGGCCCTACGGGCCACCGCACTCACTTTCCGAAAGAAAAGAAAAGAATCGGTCGTCTGCCTACGGCGGTGCCCTTTCCAGGCTGCACGCTTACAGCGGACAGCCCGAGCACAGTCCGCATTCCACCAGGGAACGCACTTCAGTGGATCCCGAGAGGAAGAGCGAGGAATAGAGTGGAGGGCAGCATTGAAGACAGTGTCATAAAAAAGGAGGAGAGAGGCAGAAGGGAGAGGTCAGAGAGAGTAGCACTGAGGGTAAATAGGGTCCAGTCCGCCTTAGCAAACTGCCACCTAGGGAAAGAGAGGGAAGGGCGAAAAGAGAAAAACGAAACAAGGATGGGGAAATGATCACTTCCATGGAGGTCATCAATACCGTTGTCCTACCGACAGGGAGTACTTAGTGTGGGAAGCTTATAAGCAGAAATATCCTAGTCATGATTTTCCTGAGAAGTATTTGCCTACCACTGTCGTGTCTCCTTCTTTTAAGTGATTTTTTTTGTGTTTTTGTGCTATGTGTTGTGGTGTTGTGTTCGTTTGTGTGCATGGTGTACTCACCTAGTTGTACTCACCTAGTTGTGCTTGCGGGGGTTGAGCTCTGGCTCTTTGGTCCTGGCTCTCAACTGTCAATCAACAGGTGTACAGGTTCCTGAGCCTATTGGGCTCTATCATATCTACACTTGAAACTGTGTATGGAGTCAGCCTCCACCACATCACTTCCTAATGCATTCCATTTGTCAACCACTCTGACACTAAAAAAGTTCTTTCTAATATCTCTGTGGCTCATTTGGGCACTCAGTTTCCACCTGTGTCCCCTAGTGTGTGTGCCCCTTGTGTTAAACAACCTGTCTTTATCAACCCTGTCAATTCCCTTGAATGTGGATCTTGAATGTGGTGATCATGTCCCCCCTAACTCTTCTGTCTTCCAACGAAGTGAGGTTTAATTCCCGTAGTCTCTCCTCGTAGCTCATACCTCTCAGCTCGGGTACTAGTCTGGTGGCAAACCTTTGAACCTTTTCCATTTTAGTCTTATGCTTGACTAGATATGGACTCCATGCTGGTGCCGCATACTCCAGGATTGGTCTGACATATGTGGTATATAATGTTCTGAAAGATTCCTTACACAAGTTTCTAAAGGCCGTTCTTATGTTAGCCAACCTGGCATATGCTGCTGCTGCTGTTATCCTCTTGATATGAGCATCAGGGGACAGGTCTGGCGTGATATCAAGCCCCAAGTCTTTCTCTCTCTCGGACTCTTGAAGTATTTCATCTCCCAAGTGATACCTTGTATCTGGTCTCCTGCTTCCTACCCCTATCTTCATTACATTACATTTGCTTGGATTAAACTTTAACAGCCATTTGTTCGACCATTCCTGCAGCTTGTCCAGGTCTTCTTGAAGCCTCAAGCTGTCCTCCTCTGTCGTAATCCTTCTCATAATTTTGGCGTCGTCAGCAAACATTGAGAGGAATGAGTCTATACCCTCTGGGAGATCATTTACGTATATCAGAAACAGGATAGGTCCAAGTACAGAGCCCTGTGGGACTCCACTGGTGACTTCACGCGTCTGAGGTCTCACCCCTCATTGTAACTCTCTGCTTCCTATTGTTTAGGTACTCCCTTATCCACTGGAGCGCCCTACCAGTTACTCCTGCCTGTTTCTCTAGCTTATGCATCGACCTTTTATGGGGTACTGTGTCAAAGGCTTTCCGACAGTCCAAAAAAATGCAGTCCGCCCACCCTTCTCTTTCTTGTTTAATCTTTGTCACCTGATCGTAGAATTCTATCAATCCTGTAAGGCAAGATTTACCCTCCCTGAACGCATGTTGATGGGTTGTCACGAAGTCTCTTCTCTCCAGATGTGTTACTAGGTTTTTTCTCACAATCTTCTCCATCACCTTGCATGGTATACAAGTTAAGGACACTGGCCTGTAGTTCAGTGCCTCTTGTCTGTCACCCTTTTTGTATATTGGTACTACATTAGCAGTCTTCCATATTTCTGGTAGGTCCCCCGTTTCCAGTGACCTACTATACACTATGGAGAGTGGTAGGCAAAGTGCTCCTGCACACTCTTTCAATACCCATGGCGAGATTCCATCCGGCCCAACAGCTTTTCTCACATCCAGCTCCAATAGGTGCTTCTTGACCTCATCTCTTGTAATTTCGAACCTATCCAAGGTCACCTGGTTTGCTGCCACCTCTTCTAGCGCCGCGACATCTCCCTGTTCTATTGTAAAGACCTCCTGGAACCTTTTGTTGAGTTCTTCACACACCTCTTTGTCATTCTCTGTGTACCTGTCCTCGCCCACCCTAAGTTTCATCACCTGTTCCTTCACTGTTGTCTTCCTCCTGATGTGACTGTGTAGTAGCTTGGGTTCGGTCTTGGCTTTATTAGCTATATCATTTTCATACCTTTTCTCAGCTGCTCTTCTCACACTGACATACTCGTTCCTGGTTCTCTGGTATCTCTCTCTACTTTCCGGTGTTCTGTTATTACGGAAGTTCCTCCATGCCCTTTTGTTCTGCTCCTTTGCTTTCATACATTCCTTATTAAACCACGGATTATTCCTTTGCTTCTCTGTTTTTTCCTGTCGGGCTGGGACAAACCTGCTTACAGCCTCCTGACATTTTTGGGTGACATAGTCCATCATGTCTTGTACGGACTTGGTTCCGAGTTCTGTGTACCAATGTATATCCCATAGGAATTTATTCATTCCCTCATAGTTTCCCTTTCGGTACGCCAGTCCTTTGGTTCCAAGTTCTTTTTTGGGGGTGATAATTCCCAGCTCAACCAGGTACTCAAAGCTCAATACACTATGATTACTCATTCCCAAGGGGGCTTCCAACTTAACTTCCCTTATATCCGACTCATTTAGGGTAAATATCAGATCAAGCAAGGCTGGTTCATCCCCTCCTCCAACCCGTTCTCGCAAATTCGTAAAGTCAATATTGACTTATTAACTACGTGCATAGGTGATATACTAAACATAATAGATACCCTTAAAAAGATTCATAGAAAACACCGACCTTACCTAACCTTGTTAGTATCTTAAGATAAGCATCTTATTGCTTCGTAATTACAACTATTACTTAACCTATACCTATTATAGGTTAGGTAATAATTGTAATTACGAAGCAATAAGATGCTTATCTTAAGATACTAACAAGGTTAGGTAAGGTCGGTGTTTTCTATGAATCTTTTTAAGGGTATCTATTATGTTAAGTATGTCACCTATGCACATATTTAATAAGTCAATATTGACTTATTAAATTTGCGAGAACGGGTTGCCTCCTCTCATTCTTGTCGGTCCCATTCTGGTGTGCGGTTGCGTGTGTGTGTACGTGAGTGTATTGTATTTACTTTATTGGTGTTATGTGTTGTACCTCTCTGTGTGGTTTTTCAGGGCCAGTTGGCTTGTTTTGTGTTGTTTCACGGGTTGGGTTGTTGGGTGAGGGTGAGGGTATTTTGTCACTGTACTGCTGTGCTTATTGTTTTGTTGTCGGCCCTTCAGGCAGATGTTTTGTGTATTTGGTGCTTTATAACTATGTGCCTTTGTAATTTCTACCTGTGCCTTTGTCCTTTATAACTTTGTGCCTTTGTCCTTTGTAACCTTGTGCCTTTGTCCTTTGTAACTGTGCCTTTGTGGTTATTGTAATCTGTTGCTTTACTCATGCTTGACTGTACGCTTAACATTGCACGACACGTCTTGCACGGTTTCTCTTCTACTGTGATTTTGTGCTATGTGTAGTTTTTTATTTATTTCCATTACCCTCCTGTATTGTCTTGTTGTCTATATTTACTGTGTTCCTTTGTGTTTATGCGTATTGCTGTGTTTTTGTTGTCGGCCCATCAGGCCGGTATTTAGTGTATTTGTCTTTCTTTGTTTTGTGCCTTTGTTTTTGTGTTCTGTTTTGTTCTTGTTTTATTGTATTTATTCGCATGTACGCATGTAAAAATAAATATATAAAAAAATGACTGTCGTGATTGCAATGTGTGGACCTGTGCTCTAAGGGGTTATTTAGAGCGCACTGTTGGTCATTTGCAACAGTAAGTGTTGTGCAGTATTCTAATACTTGGAAATTAGAGTACTTGCTGTGTGTTATTGCAAAGAGATTGTTATTGATGGTGATTATTGCTAATGTTGAACAATCACCGTATGTGATTGTAGTTCAGTAAACTCATTGTGGGGCAGTGTTCTAGAGGGTTCATGTCCTGTCGTAATTAACGGTCAGTGGACCGGGTAATTGACGTGTTTCAGGAAGTCACAGTAATTAACCTCGATCCTTGTTTAATCGACTCACACGAAGGCTCCATTGTTCCATTAATGTAACGTCGTTATTTATCTGTTCGGAAGTACCGGCACTTGATTGACTCGTGGGAGGAGTAACGTCATTTTAGAATAACGTAAACGTGGTGCCTAATTATTGTTATTAACCACCTGAATTGGTCTGAGTATGGAAGGCTCAGACGGAATTCATAACTTAATGTAAATTGCTGAGCCAGTGTGAAAGGTTGCGTATTTAATTGTTTAATTATTGTTCTTGAGAATAGTAATTAATTATTCTAAAGGTAATCACGAGTGATTACCGTTCTCTTAGCACGTTGGACATTGTAAATCAGAGTTTACCATCGTTGAGTGATTGTAACCAATAATGTAAATTAACGTAACTTGTAAAGAAATTAATCAGCTGTCTGTGAGTACAGGGATTAATGGGATTTTCTCACTGAATGCTCGACGGGTAGAGTGTTGTGTAATTTCCGCGTTACTAGTGACAGTTGTACGAGTTATTAAATTAATGGATTCCGTCCTCTGCCTCTGGGGGGCGTGGACGTCGGGCTCTGGCTGCCAGTAGCTGTTTGTCGCTGACTGGTGGTGGTTGCTCGTTGCTGTGGGGCGCCAGCTGACTGAGGCGGAGGTCAGCAATATGGCGGCGGCTGGTGGTGGCCGCATCCGCCGTGTGAATACTGCTCGGCTGGAGTTCTCTGCACCGGTGGATTGGGAACTAGTGGCGGCTGCGCTTTTGGATGTCCTTCAGGTGGATATTAAAGATCTCCTCGGTCTCGAGAAATTTTCTCCCACTCGCGTGGCGGTGACGTTTGCCACGTCACCTGGATACGAGCGGTTTGTGGGGTGTTGGAACGAGCGGACGACTCCCCTTCCTCATTCGGCTGTGTCTGTGACTGTCTCTGATCCGTGGGGTCCACTGACCTTTGTGAGCGTGCACGGGGTACCTGTTACGTTTCCAGAGGTGGAGCTTTCTTCTGTGTTTACGAGGTATGGTATGGTGTTGCGTCATCGGTACAACTTGTTTAGTGCCGGGCGGCTGCGGGGCCTCCGGCTGGGTACTCGCACGCTGCATATGCGCCTCAAGGAGCCCATCCCCTCCAAGGTTATGTGCTGTGGTCTTCCGCTCCGGGTTTTCTATCCAGGGCAGGCCCGCACGTGCTTCCGCTGTGGGGAGGAGGGCCATGACGCTGCCCAGTGTGAGATTCCTCGACTGGAGACTGCTTCTGTATTCAGTGTGGGGGATTTTCCCCCCCTCCGTGAGGATGGTGCATCCCTGGTGGTCCTCGGCGTGGGGGTGTGAATGATGGGGCACCTGTGACTGTTGTGCCTGGTGGTGCACCTGCGACTGTTGTGCCTGGTGGTGCACCTGCGCCTGTAGTGCCTGGTGGTGCACTTGCGACTGCTGTGCCTGGTGGTGCACCTGCGACTGTTGTGCCTGGTGGTGCACCTGCGACTGTTGTGCCTGGTGGTGCACCTGCGACTGTTGTGCCTGGTGGTGCATCTGCGACTGTTGTGCCTGGTGGTGCACCTGCGACTGTTGTGCCTGGTGGTGCACCTGCGTCTGCTGTGCCTGGTGGTGCACTTGTGACTGCTGTGCCTGGTGGTGCACCTGCGACTGTTGTGCCTGGTGGTGCACCTGCGACTGTTGTGCCTGGTGGTGCACCTGCGTCTGCTGTGCCTGGTGGTGCACTTGCGACTGCTGTGCCTGGTGGTGCACCTGCGACTGCAGTGCCTGGTGGTGCACCTGCGACTGCTGTGCCTGGTGGTGCACCTGCGACTGCTGTGCCTGGTGGTGCACCTGCGACTGCTCTGCCTGGTGGTGCACCTGCGACTGCTGTGCCTGGTGGTGCACCTGCGACTGCTGTGCCTGGTGGTGCACCTGCGACTGCTCTGCCTGGTGGTGCACCTGCGACTGCTGTGCCTGGTGGTGCACCTGCGACTGCTGTGCCTGGTGGTGCACCTGCGACTGCTGTGCCTGGTGGTGCACCTGCGACTGCTGTGCCTGGTGGTGCACCTGCGACTGCTGTGCCTGGTGGTGCACCTGCGACTGCTGTGCCTGGTGGTGCACCTGCGACTGCTGTGCCTGGTGGTGCACCTGCGACTGCTGTGCCTGGTGGTGCACCTGCGACTGCTGTGCCTGGTGGTGCACCTGCGACTGCTGTGCCTGGTGGTGCACCTGCGACTGCTGTGCCTGGTGGTGCACCTGCGACTGTTGTGCCTGGTGGTGCACCTGCGACTGCTGTGCCTGCTGGTTCGTCTGTGCCTATCGTGTCTTCTGTGCCAGCTGTGGTGGAGGACGTGGCTGCTTCTGATTCCCGTCTTCTACTTCCGGTGGATGTGGAGGTGCATCCTGTTCCTGGTGCTTCGTTGGTGAATGGGCGTGGTGTTGGGAGTGTCGTCTCGGAGCCTCCCGTTGTAGGCGATGCTTTCACTGAGGGTGATGGAAGCGTCGTCGTTGGTGCCGGCGTTCCTGTTGCATGCATTGCGAGTCCGCCTTCTGCTCCCCCTGCGGGTGCGTGCCATGAGGGGGCGTTGACCTCCCATGCTCCTCGCCGGAAGCGCGTTGCGGGGGCGCGCTCACGCAGTCGAGAGCCCCCTGGCAAACGGATTGAGGCTTCACGGAGTTGTGCCTTGGGTGGTGCCCCCCCTCCTCCTCCTAATTCTCCTGTGTCTGACATGGATTCCGGAAGTGATGCAGTGCCGGTTGGCAGCAAGAATTCCTCGTCGGTGGTGGACGTTGGTGATACCTGGTCAGTGGCAGCGGGGTCTCGGCGTGCTTCGCTGGGTGATGCCGGCACTGTCCACCTCCTGCGGGATCAGAGGCCAGGCATTATGGTGGATACCCCGACGGTGGAACGGCGGCAGTTTGAGCCTCAGGATGATGACGGCGCCTCTGCAGTGGGTGGCTCTGTGCCCTCTGGTGGTCCTGGAGGGGCTGAGGGTCATTAATGGGTTCGATGGCGCCTGCTATTGTTTGTGCGTCTTTGAATGTTCGTGGTCTGAATGCTTTGGCGGTCCAATTGGGCCTTGTGGATGTGCTTCGGGAGCAGCGGGTGGATGTGGCTCTGATCCAAGAGCACAATGTTCGGGATGTGTCTGTGTTGCAGGGGTTGTGTGCTGAGTATCATGTTGTGCTGAACCCGCCGATGACGTCCTTTGGGGGAACGCTGATGTTGTTTTCGCGGAGGGCATCCATTTCCGTGCTTCACACGGAAATGGATGAAGAAGGGCGGGTCTTGTTTGTTCGGGCTGAGTATTTGGGGGTTGTGATTCCGTTCTTGACAGTGTACGGGGCGTACACTGTCAAGAACTGAACTGTCTGGGGTGGCGCATCGTCAGGACCGGGAGCTGTTTTTTCGGGAGGGGCTTTTGCCATACCTGCGGCATGATACGCGGGATTTGATCTTTGGGGGGATTTTAATTGTGTTACGTGTGTGAGGGATTGCTCTAGTGCTCACCCTCGGAACGTTTCGGCCGCTTTAATTGAGGTTTTGCGTGCGTGCGGGTTTCGCGATGTGGCTGTTTTGTGTGGCGGCTCGTTGGAGTATACCTTCGCTGCGCGTGGGGCGAGTTCTAGGTTGGATAGGTTCTATGTTTCTGGTGGGGAGTGTTCGGTTTTTGATTTTCGCACGGTCCCGGTGGCTTTCTCTGATGATTGTATGGTGGTTGTTCGGGTTGGTGTCCGGAGTCAGGTGCGGGTGGGGCCTGGGTGGTGGAAACTCAATTGTCGGTTATTGCGTTGTCCACGTATTTGTGCGCAGTTTCGGGCCTGGTGGGTTGGCATCGTTGCCCGGAAGGCTGATTTCTCCTCTTTGTTCGTTTGGTGGGAGTGGTGTAAGGTGGAGTGTCGGAGGTTTTTTGGGATTGTTGCTAAGCGGGAGGCTGCCGGGAGGTTTGGTCTGCTGCGGTTCCTTCAGGCGCGTTTGTCTTCTTTATATGTGCGGTTGAATGCTGGGGTTGACTGCTTTAGTGAGATTGCTGAGTGTAAGGAGCGTATTTGTGATTTGCGTGCGGTATTGGCTGACGGTGTTCGCGTGCGTGCTCGTGTAGCTGAGCGGGTGGATGGGGAGAGGCTCTCTCCCTTTCTTTTAGGGAGGGAGAAGGCTGCTAGGGGTTCCGTTCTCCTCAAGGGCCTTCGGCGGCCTGATGGGTCTGTGCTTTCTAGCACAGAGGGTGTTCTGCTTACCGCGCGGCGGGAGTTGGAGGCACTCTATGGGGAGGTGCATGGTGATAGTGTGCTCGCGGGTTCCTTTTTGGACAGGTGCTTCCCCGGTTTGTCGCGCTCGGAGTGTGACCGGTTGGTGCAGGATGTTTCCACGGTGGAGCTCCTGGAGGTGGTTCGGTCGTTTCGTTCTGGGAGAGTGCCGGGTACGGATGGCCTGCCCATTGAGTTCTACCTTACCTTTTGGGATGTGTTGGGGGGGGTGCTTTTGGAAGTGGTGCAGGCGTGTTTGCGTTTGGGTGCTCTGCCTGATTCCTTTTGTGACGGGATCGTGCGGCTACTCCCGAAGCCGGGCGATTTGCAGTTGTTTTCCAATTGGAGGCCTATTACGCTCTTAAATGTTGATTATAAAATTCTTTCTAAGGTTTTAGCGCGTCGATGTCGGGGTGTCGTTGCGTCGGTGGTCTCTATGGAGCAATTTTGTGGTGTGCCTGGCCGTGCCCTGATGCATTGCAATGCCTTACTTCGTGACGTGCTTCTCTATGCGTCCGAGTATCGGCTTTCGGCGGCTATGATCAGCTTGGACTGGTCCAAGGCCTTTGATCGGGTGTCTTTAGAGTTTGTTTTTAGTGCTATGGAGAGGCTTGGTTTTCCGGTGGTGTTTGTGGGGTGGGTCCGTTTGTTGTATGTCCGGAGTCGCAGTCGCGTTTGTGTGAATGGGTTTTTTAGCTCATTTTTTCCTATTTGCCGTTCCGTTCGTCAGGGGTGTCCCATGTCCATGCTTTTGTATGTGATTTTTCAGGAACCTCTTTTTCGGGCGGTGAAAGCGTGTTCCTTGATCGTGCCTCCTTGTCTGCCGTCCGGTCTCCGGCTACCCGTTTGCGGGTATGCTGACGACACCATTCTATTTGTAGCTTCGGAGGATTCTGTTGAAGCTGTCCAGGACGTTCTCCTGCGGTTTGAGTCCGCTACGGGGGCCGTTCTTAATCGGGCGAAGTCGGGGTTGATGGGGATCGGTGAGTGGGCCTCCCGCCTGGTGTGGGATAGGTCGTGGTTTCTGGTGGTCTCCTCGATTCGGGTTCTTGGGGTTACTTGGTTTGCCTCCTATGACCGCTCCTTGGAGTGGAATTGGGGTGCTGTCTCTCGGTCGGTTGGTGTTGCAGTTGGCCTTTTGTCGCGTCGTCCTTTGACGATTTATCAGAGGGGACTGCTTGTTGCGTGTAAGGTTTTGTCGCGTGTCTGGTTTGTGGCTCGATGTTTCCCGTTGGATCGTCGGAAGGCCTTGAGTTTGGAGAGTGTGGTGTATAGATATGTATGGTGTGGGCGTTATCAACCGGTGCGCCGTTCGACGTTGGTGTTAGGGGTGAGAGAGGGGGGTGTTGGCATTCCTGACGTTTTCACGATGGCCAAGGCCCTCTTCTGGGTCTCGTTGCGTCGGGGGCTGGCTCTCGGTGGGGGGTTGAATACGCTGGGTGTGTTTTTCTGCTCGCTTCGCTTCAGTTTTTTGGTTGATTTGGGGGTTTGTCAGGAGGTGGCCTTGGTTACCCCCCCTGTTTATTCTTGGGCCGTGGGGATTCTTCGGGAGCTCTGCCGCCATCCTGGGTTTCTGTCTTTCTCGTGCAAGGCTGTGTATGGGGTGTTGTTGCCCCGGGTGCGGCCTCGAGTGGAGGGCTTGTTCCCGTGTTGGGATTGGGGTGGTATCTGGTCGTGTTTGGGGGCACGGTTCTTGGCGCCTCAGCAGCGTGAATTGCTGTTTCGGGTTCTGCATTTGTCGCTGGCGACAAATGAGCGGTTGTGTATGCTTGGCTTGCGTGATTCTGGGGCGTGTGTTCATTGTGGTTTATGTGAATCGCAGGTGCATGTATTTTATTTTTGTGTCCGGTTACAGGGGTTGGTGGACTGGTTTCGGGATGTACTGGAGGTGTTTTGTGGTCCGGGTTGTCGAGGTGATGTTTTGCAGTTTTTGTTTTTGTATTTTCCGGCTTATCCGCTGCGGGTGCGTAATATATTATGTGTTTTGGTTGCTGATTATGTGTTTTGTGTGTGGGTTGGGAGGCGGGAGGGTTTTGGGATTGCCCGAATTTTAGGATTTTTACGGGGGCGCATGCGGTTTACCTGGTGGTGGTTGCAGCGCGCTTTTCCGGAGGAGTTTGGTCGGTGGTTCACAGATGCCTATGTTCGTGGGGTTGCCTTTGGGTCGGCGGGTGCCTTGGTGGCAAGGTGATGTTCTCGTCTTGGGTGGGGTTGGGGTGTTGATGGGGGGGGGTTTAGAGGGGTTGGGGGGTTTCGGGGTTTGCTTTGCTATGCGCTCCCTTTCCGCTTCTTGGGATGTCCTTGGCGGGGGTTGCGTGTGTTTGTGTGTCTCCCCCCTTGAGATGCTGCTGCTCCTGTGTGTGTGTGGTGTGTTTTCCGTACCTCCGGGTGACGGTTATGTCCGTATGCGTGTGGGTGTGTGGTTTTGAGGGGGGTTTTGGCTCCTGCGTGGGCCTGGGTTTTCTGCTGTACTGTTTTCTACTGTTCCTTTTGTGGCCGTGTTTCGCTTTGGCCTGTAACCCATTATTTTGCGTGCTTGGGTGCAGTGTGGTGTGCCGTGGTGGTGTGGGTGGTATGAGTGTGTTTGTCTTGTTGTTTAGGGTGTTTTTAGTGTGTGTGTACATAATTTCTTCTTATTTAGTGTATATCATTTTCCTGGGTAGCGCGTGTATGGTCCTATGCTCCTTTGTTCTTCTGGGTGTGTGGTAGGCGTGGTTTTGTGCACGTGATTCTATATCCACATCTGTGTATGTTTATGTTATTGGTTCCAGGTGTGTTTAAATGTTATTTATGTACTTTATTGTTAATTTATTTTTCATGTCATTTTCTTGGCCATGTTCTGTGTTGCTATGTAGATATGATCTGTTTAGCCTATTGTTTCCATGTACTGTTTTAACACTTATTCCCTGTACTGTTTAGCCCATTGCTTCAATGCGTTTTTATTTTGTTCAGCGCTTGTGTTTGTTTTGTGGTTACTGTTTTTGTTTAGTGTACAGACTGTTTATTCCTGTGTACTGTTCCTGTGTACTGTTCCTTCATTGGTGTACTTGATGTGTACAGGTTTGCGTTGTTTTGTGTGTTCTTGTATTTGTGTAATTTATTAAAAAAAAAAAAAAAAAGTTATTAAATTAACGTAAATGTTGTTTTGTTATTAACGTAAATGTTATATTGTTATTGATTGTTGATCGTCCGTGGGACGGAGTGTTAACGTAAGGAGTAATTTGAGGAAGGGTTGCTGGAGTTGCCAGTGAACCCATTAGTCATTGTTGTCATTGAAATGCTACTGATTTGATTGCATTGCAACTGCTATTGCAGGTGTAGACTGCGCTGAGGCGTAGAACAGTTAGGAGGTTACTGGAGACGTATTTCAGAACCTACTGTGTCATTTGATGTAATTGTGATTATAGATCTGTTAGTCCTTGTTTCTTGTTGATTCCTCAGTGTTCACGCTTATGTTCGAGTTAGTTCATTATGCAGTCCGAGGGGCTGGTGTCTAGCTGTCCTTGATAGTGTCACAGGAAGGATTTCGAGTAACGTCATTAATATTTCTTTTGTTTTGTTGTTGTAGTAGTTAGTACTTTATTGAATAAACTAAGTTGTTATGTTGAACATTGTCTTTTCGTTACACCCCACACATTATAATTGTTATGCAAGGGATTCTTCACACTCGACTATTAAAATTGAGACTGATTCAGAGTTTTGGACTGTTCCTTGGAGCATCTCACTCCAGCAGTCGTCCACTAAGCCCCCTCACGACGCCAACAGGCCGGATGGGGAGGGGGGGTGGTGTGGGTAGTGATTGTACAGGGTGGTGTGGGAAGTGATTGTGCAGGGTGATGTGGGAAGTGATTGTACAGGGTGATGTGGGAAGTGATTGTACAGGGTGATGTGGGAAGTGATTGTACAGGGTGATGTGGGAAGTGATTGTACAGGGTGATGTGGGAAGTGATTGTACAGGGTGATGTGGGAAGTGATTGTACAGGGTGATGTGGGAAGTGATTGTACAGGGTGATGTGGGAAGTGATTGTACAGGGTGATGTGGGAAGTGATTGTACAGGGTGATGTGGGAAGTGATTGTACAGGGTGATTTGGGAAGTGATTGTACAGGGTGATGTGGGTGGTGATTGTACAGGGTGGTGTGCATGGTGATTGTACAGGGTGGTGTGGGGTGGTGATTGTACAGGGTGGTGTGAGTGGTGATTGTGCATGGTGGTGAGGGTTAAGATTGTACTAGGTGGTGTGGGTGGTGATTGTTCAGGGTGGTGTGGATAGTGGGTGGTAACACTATACACCACGACACTATACACCACACTACGACACTATACACCACACCATGACTCTATACTACACGACGACTCTATACTTCTTGTTTGATGAACTGTTCACTTGAGACAGTTAAAATAAGCACACGTCAATATATAGGACAACTAAAAGTTTTAAGAACGTTTTACACATCAATGAAGCAACATTTACAATTTATATAAATTATTTATGGGAATAATACATACATTTTATATTTAAACTTGATATTAGTGTTTACTGTAATACATGAGGTGTCAAATTGTGTTAAAAGAGCGAATTTTAGCAAAATTATGAATACTAATTTTCATCTGATCATATAACAACTAAATGTATTTTGAATGTTTCATACAGCCATTAAATATCATTCACAATTTATTAATGAATTTGACAAAAAAGACCATAAATTTTATATTTATATATGTAAAAATATTTGTAATACATTAGGAACAATATAGTTTTAGATAAACCGTTTATTATAAAAGATGTGTGTTTGGATTTTTGGAGTAAAAGTTTCTCAATTGCTCTCCTGCACCATTCTCAAGACAAGTTATTCGTACACCTATGGGAAAACGAAAATGAAAGTTTTTGAATCATTGTGTGTTTGCTGGGTTCACTCACCACCACCACTACCGTATCCCCTCATGACCACTACCACCGTCTCCCCCTCATGACCACCACCACCGTTTCCCCCTCATGGCCACCACCACCACCACCGTCTCCACTCACCACCCCACCTCCCCGTCTGCACTCACCACCACCACAACCACCGTCTGCACTCACCACCACCACAACCACCGTCTGCACTCACCGCCACCACCACCACCGCCGTCTCCACTCACCGCCACCGCCGTCTCCACTCACCGCCACCGCCGTCTCCACTCACCGCCACCGCCGTCTCCACTCACAGCCACCGCCGTCTCCACTCACAGCCACCGCCGTCTCCACTCACAGCCACCGCCGTCTCCACTCACAGCCACCGCCGTCTCCACTCACAGCCACCGCCGTCTCCACTCACAGCCACCGCCGTCTCCACTCACAGCCACCGCCGTCTCCACTCACAGCCACCGCCGTCTCCACTCACAGCCACCGCCGTCTCCACTCACAGCCACCGCCGTCTCCACTCACAGCCACCGCCGTCTCCACTCACAGCCACCGCCGTCTCCACTCACAGCCAACGCCGTCTCCACTCACAGCCACCGCCGTCTCCACTCACAGCCACCGCCGTCTCCACTCACCGCCACCGCCGTGTCCACTCACAGCCACCGCCGTCTCCACTCACAGCCACCGCCGTCTCCACTCACCGCCACCGCCGTGTCCACTCACCGCCACCGCCACCACCGTCTCCACTCACCGCCACCGCCACCACCGTCTCCACTCACCACCACCTCTACCGTCTCCACTCACCACGACCACCACCGTCTCCAGTCACCACAACCACCACTGTGTCTATTCACCACCACCACTGTCTCTATTCACCACCACTACTGTCTCCACTCACCACCACCATATCCACTCACCTCCACCACAACCACCGTCTCCGTCTCCACTCTCCACCAACACCACCATCCCCACTCTCCACAACCACCACCGTCCCCACTCTCCACTCACCACCACGGTCCCCACTCTCCACTCACCACCACTACTGTCTCCACTCACCACCACTACTGTCTCCACTCACCACCACCATATCCACTCACCTCCACCACAACCACCGTCTCCGTCTCCACTCTCCACCACCACCACCGTCTCCACTCTCCACCACCACCACCGTCCCCACTCTCCACTACCACCACCACCATCTCCAATCACCATTAACGTCTGCACTCTCCACCACCACCACCGTCTCCCCCGCCTCCTCCCGTCTCCACCGCCTCCCCCCGTCTCCACCGCCTCCCCCCGTCTCCACCGCCTCCCCCCGCCTCCCCCCGTCTCCACCGCCTCCCCCCCGTCTCCACCGCCTCCCCCCATCTCCACTCTCCACCGCCTCCCCCGTCTCCACTCTCCACCGCCTACCCCGTCTCCACTCTCCACCACCTACCCCGTCTCCACTCTCCACCGCCTACCCCATCTCCACTCTCCACCGCCTCCCCCCGTCTCCACTCTCCACCGCCTCCCCCCTTCTCCACTCTCCACCGCCTCCCCCCGTCTCCACCGCCTCCCCCCGTCTCCACCGCCTCCCCCTGTCTCCACCGCCTCCCCCCGTCTCCACCGCCTCCCCCTGTCTCCACTCTCCACCGCCTCCACTGCCACCACAGCAGTAGGGATGGCGTTTTAAACACGATTTTTTGGGGGTGAAAATATCGTGTTTAGGACGCCGGGGATTCCAGGCAAATTTGAAATATCGTGTGTGAGGCGCTGGGGATTCCAGGTAAACTCTATGGCCAATTTTTTGTTTTGTTTTCAAAATCGCCCATTTCTCAAAGACCATTTTTGGATAAAGCCATCATAAAAGTTTATTTAGAGTTCTTATGAGGAAAATAATTTCATTTATGTATGTTAAGAGTTCATATGGGGAAAATTAAAAAATTTTCAGAGTTCAGTTTTATGAAATTATTTCAGAGATCATTTTATCATGGAAGTTTATTTACAAGTTTATGACCGAAATTTAGAAAATCAACCATTTTCAGAGAATATGTTCATAGAAGTTTAGTTAAAGAAAACAGACATCTTTGCCATGAATTAGTTTTATATCCATTTACTGCCGTTTCCCCTGTAAAAGACCGAAATCGAACAGAGACCAGTTAAAACACACAAATTATTCAGAGACCATTTGAAGACCGATTTTCTTCAGACTCCATTTAAGACAGATTATTTTAGACTCCAATATTGTCAGAGTCCAGTAAAGACAAAATTTATCCACAAAAAAAAAAAAAAAAAAAAAAAAAAAGTCCACAAAAAGACCGAAAATTAGCCAGAGTCCAGTTTATGACCAAAATTAATCAATGTCCAATTTAGGACAAAAATTAGTCAGAGATCATTTTAAGACTGAAATAATTCAGAGTTTTACTTACACCTGTGATCTTAAAGAGTTCTTATGGAGGAAATTTAAGTATTATCAGAGTGCAGTTGAGACCGCATTTATAAGGATAGTTTCACTACTAACAGCCCAGTTTAACCCCATTTTAAACAGTCAATTTTCACATGTAGTAAAGCCCATCAAGTCAATAAGCAAGTTCTAGCTCCTGTTCCCACATTAGTTTATCCCTGTAAATTCTTTACTAACACTTTAACCACCATCTCAACTCACCACCACCACCACCGTCTCAACTTGCCACCGCCACCACCGTCTCAACTCACGACCACAGTTTCCTCTCACCATCACTACCAGATTCTCCACTTACCACCACCGTCTCCAGTCACCACCACCACTATCGTCTACACTCACCACCACCGCCTCCTCCTCTCACCACCACATTCTCCACTCACCACCATCACCACATTCTCCACTCGCCTCGATCACCACATTCTACCCTCGCTACCATCACCACATTCTCCCCTCGCTACCATCACCACATTCTCCACTCGCCACCATCACCACATTCTCCACTCGCCACCACCGTCTCCTCCCACCACGACGACCTCCACCGTCTCCTCCCACCACCACCACCAAACACCGTCTCCTCTTCTTCTTGAGAATAGGTGCAGTTTGCATGAAGGGTTTACCCTCCCGATGACTGCACCAGGACAAATGTAGGGAAACGCATAGATGTTAAGGAGGAGAAGAAAGTCAAACGTGTTGGATGTGGCGGGCCGTAGAGAGAGGAGTGGCGACGGAAATAGAGGTGGACGTTAGAGGGAGACTCTCTGCACAGTAGGGCGGGGTGCCAAGTGCACGGCGGCAGCTGAACCACGCACGGTGTAGCAGTGTGCGCAAGACGTTAACTAATATTTCTCCGGGAACTTATATATCGGAAAGCGCAAGCAGTACGCTTCCCAAATCACCCACAAGTCATCGGGCAGCCGGCCACCAGGCGGTGCCCTCGGCTGAGACATCTTATCCGGCACCCTATAAACAAACTCCTTCACCCGCGACACCCAGACAGTGAACGAGCACCACCGGATCGGAAGCACCCGGGCAAGGAAGGAGGGGGAAGCGCAGGGGATGCAGGCACAGCATCGACCCCACCACAGGGCACAGGAGCCGAGGCCCCCCTGGCGCACATCTTTCCGCAACACCACGACGAGGTCCCGATTATCAGGGGCAACCCCCCACTGCGGAGATCCAACAGCAGGTGACGCAGGAGGGGAGGGCACAGGTAGCAACTTCGGATCCCCTCACAGCACCATCATCCACGGCGGGGGACACCAGAGTATCATACTCCCCCACCTCCTCCCAAGGAACACCACGAAGGGGAGACACTCCGAGCCCGCCGAGAACGTTTCAAGACAGGCCACACCACACCACTTCCAGCAGGCCCCACTGCAGGCACAGCTACCATCTTTACATCCACACAGGTCACACCAGCACCATCCGAAGAGTCCACAGAGGCCACATCACCCACACTGTCCACATCATCCAGGGAAACAGCCTCAGAGCACCGACGCGCACGCTTCTGCAAAGGGACGGAAAGAGCAGAACTACAGTCGCCAACACACAGGCATGGCAGGCACCGCGTCCCTGGGAGCTAGTATCACATCCACAGGCGGGGCGGGACATGAACCTCCACCGTGACATCCTGCACTACATGCAGCTCAGGCGAGGGCCCAACACCCACACACACCGGCTCAACAACCACAGGGGCCACAGCAGTCACCAGACGTGTTGCACAGGCCGTAGAACTCGCCTCAGCAGGGGGAGCAGCAGACAATCAGGCGCCTCAGGCACAATACCCACTCCGTCCTCAGAACCGTCCGAACGCAACAGGGGCGGAAAATTCTCCGCACGAAAAACATGCACCCTACCAGTTGCTCCCACGTCGCACGCTGCAGCCACATGACCCTCGTGACCACACCGATAACAGGTGCGCGGTTGACCCCGGTACTGGCAGCGGAGTGTGTAACCCAACACGGACATTGACGACGGTACACTACAGCGACATCGGCAAGGTGCGGGAGCCGTCAAGCATACCAACACAGTGCCCGGCAATGACCTTGTTCCAACGAACACTTAACACAAATCATTTAAAACAGGAGGTCAAGAAGTCGTCCTGAAATTCGAAGGGGGCACCATGCACAGCCACAGACGTCAAAGTGACACCAAGATTCACTACCTTAACAGAACCATCAGTATCAGGGAGAGGGTAAACACGCCCCTCACACCGCATGAGAAACGCCTGACAGGCAGCCTGGAGGCGGAACTTAACCACAGCACGGTTGCCCTGAAGCAGCTGGATGCCCACCAGGTCCGACAGCTGCACATGAAGCACGTCCATCAGGGCGACACCAACCAACGAATGGTCCACTGGCACCGTAAATGCCAGACCAGCTGACAATGTCCTCTTCACTGGAGGGCGAGAAGTCCCCATGGCTAAGTCAAACGTCACCCCGTCAGTGGCAAACCACCACCAGCAGGGAAAACCAGCAATCACCCAACTTAAACACGAGCCAGGAGCGGAGAGACCTCAGGAACGTCCGGCCTGGCCGGTGGTCACCACGCAACTCTCCAACACCGTCTCCCCTCACCACCACCACTTTTATAGTCTCTATGGAGCAGTAACTGCGTTGTCGATGTTATAACCGTTTTCATAGTATCCGACCCCAAGTCGGTAGTATGCTTTCAAGAACTGGCGGTATAGTGCAATAAAGAGTAAGGGGGATATACAATACTCAGTACCTTTCACTACTATTCACCTTCGCCATTAACATATATATATAAATAGAGTTTTTCTACACTTATATACAGTAGTGTCACTTTCACGCAGGACACAAATGTGTTTGCAGTGTTTACCAACTCCAGTGTTTCCACCGTCCAGTACCTTGTCCGCTTGTACTGGCAAACACTGGCGAATTCTCCTTTTAAGTGGGGTTGTCCACCGACACAGTATCACGAAGTGCCTACACCCCACTTTCGCTCTCCAGCTACTCATTGGCAGAGGATTTCAGCAACACGTTGACTGTGGTCTCAAGCAACCATATACAGGGGTAGCAAACACCCTGGCAGAAGCCTCTAGCAGCTTGCTAGCAGCACTTCAGAATAGGCACCTCACTGTCGTCCGCAACTCTTCCAAACCAAATCAAGGTATGCCAATCTACACCAACACTGTGTAAACTAGCAGATAACACACTGCTCAGGTCGATGGCAGATTACTTAGTCTTCTTGCAAAATCAAGTTAAGAGTTTGTGGACTGCCCATGGTAAACTCTCTCCTCATTACAACTGCCTTTACAAGTCACTTCTGTGGACATAAAACGTCATTAATGAGATTGGACAGGACACTAGGGAAACCATGAGGTAATACTCATTCACCGGGTAGTTGACATTATGCTCGTAGCACACCCTAGATGGCACTGATCGTGACACGCCACCCCACCAGAGGTCATACACATCGACCTCTCTTGCTAACTGCAGCAGGAAACCAGAGCCATTTGCTGCTGCCACGCCACTACCAGCAGATGGAGTTTCCAAGTAGCGTCCAATGTCAGGGGAGTTTGAGTTCAGACCCAAGGATGGCGCTGTAATTGCCACCCTACACTCCGACGATGGTGACGATACCATAACAACCACCACCACCGTCTCCACTCACCACCACCACTGTCTCCTCTCATCACTGCCACCACATTCTGCACTCAACTCCACCACCACCGTCTCCTCTCACCTCCACATCCAACATTTCCACTCACCACGACCACTACCGTCTCCTCTCACCTCCTCCACCACCACCATCTCCACTCACCACCACCACTACCACCGCCTCCTCTCACGTCCTCCACCACCATCGCCACTCACCACCACCGCCTCCTTTCACCACCACCACATTCTTTATTCACCACCACCACATTTTCCACTCACCACCACCACTACCGTCTCCTCTCACCTCCTCCACCACCGTTTCCACACACCACCACCACCACCACCACCATCATCTCCTCTCACCACCACCACCATCTTCTCTCACCTCCACCACAATCGTCTCCACTCACCACCTCCACCACAATCGTCTCCACTCACCACCACCACCACATTCTCCACTCACCACCACGATAGTCTCCTCTCACCACCACCACCTCCACATTCTCCACTCACTACCACCACCACCACCACCGTCTCCTCTCACCTCAACCTCCACCATTTCCACTCACCACTGTGGCGCGGGTTCGATTCCCGCACGAGGCAGAAACAAATGGGCAAAGTTTCTTTCACCCTGAATGCCCCTGTTACCTAGCAGTAAATAGGTACCTGGGAGTTAGTCAGCTGTCACGGGCTGCTTCCTGAGGGTGGAGGCCTGGTCGAGGACCGGGCCGCGGGGACACTAAAAATCCCCGAAATCATCTCAAGATAATCTCAAGATAACCACCAGCACCATCGGTGGGTGCACAGAGATGAGGAGCACGGAGAGTGGGGGGAGTGAAGAAGGGAGGAGTGGGTAACAGGGTGAAAGGAGGGATTCAAAGATGAAGGAAGGAAAATAAAGGAAAGGAAAGAGAGGGAAAAGGGGAAAGAAAATTGGAAGAGAAGAGGAGAAAAGGGAAAAAGAAGATATGAAAAGGAGATAGATAACCCGGGCCCGCCGGGTACCGCCTCTAAGGTTTACATGTGCTAGACCTTGTTATGCTCGAGACAGTTAACTTACAATGTTCGAAGCCTGAAATGCTTCGAAACCTGTCATAAGAGTTTATTTTTGGTTACGCCTAACTTGGAGGTGTAAAGCATGTTAGGACACTAAAGAGTAACATGGTGTTTATGCTTTGATAGAGACTTTGTAACACGGTATCAATAGTGACCGATATGGTGTGTGTGTGTTTGCAGGGTACGCCCTTATCCAACTTATCTTTTTTAAGTTGATGTTTGACTTATAAAACAACCAACCAACTGACAAGATAAACAGATGTCTTGGCTACATAAACACTCTCACAGTGTAAACACTAGGGTGTGTTTACACTCAGGGCTGGAAGTGACCACAGCACAATTTAAGATTAAAGTCGAAGCTTGGAACAGGGAAAGATTGACTAAAAGATCAAATTATGATTAATATAGAGATTTTGAATTCAATATTTGACTTTCACGTCGTTAACCTGAAAGCCCTTTCTTTTGATGATGGGCTGCTCTAATCATTCCTAATAATGGCACAATATCAAAGCGGTGCTGAAAACGAAGTATATAACGTCACAATCCTTTCCACAATCACCTGTTTTTCTTTTTTTTAATTATTTCCTCCCTGGAAATATCTAAACAATTTTACTTGCCTTTCATTACCTATAGAAATTTGTTTAGGTATATATAAAGTATCGAATTCCCTAGTAGATATAAGGATAACTACTTATTAAAAATACCACTTTTGTTGTTGTTATCATCATTTCCTTGAACTTTGGAGTTTATTTTTCGTGCCCACAGAACCACGTTATATATATATTTTTTGTATAATCCCTTCTTTTTGTCCCTTAAGGTAATAAGATAACTTTTTTCTAGATATCGTTCCCAATTTTAAATATTCTAATTCCCGATAAAGATGCTTTAGTTACAGTATTATATGCAGACGATGAATCACAATAATGTTGCTGAAGATATGGTGACCCATCAAGACGCCAGAAGATAAGAAGACGACGACATTTTCCTCCGTCTTGGACTATTATTAAGTCGATTTGATAATGGGTCCGTCCTGGCCGAAACGACGACGTTTCGGCCAGGACGGACCGAAACGTCGACGTTTCGGCCAGGACGGACCGAAACATCGTCGTATCCTCATCTTCGGGTGTGTGGTTTGGTCATCAGCACAGGCTTATATATTTTGGTCTTCATTCTTTGAATAATCAATTTATATGGTTAATATATTTTTGCGCTCTAATTAATTTTTTAAAAGTGTTTTAAATTGAATTGGCATCGAAATCTATTAACAGGTCAATTAATGAGGAATAGATTGAGGAGAGTTAGATTATTATTAGAGGAAAGTACATAGGATTAGAAAGGATAGTTAGTAGAGCAGGATAAGCACATATATGGTTTGGAAAAACAGAGTTCACAAAAGTTAGTAGAGCTTGAGTAATAAAGAGAGTTACAACAGACACAGGAGGAAAAATAAAGGAAACACAGAGCCGAGAGATATAGAGATGGGAGAGAATAAATTTAGGGACTAAAGTTAGAAAACATAGACTCAAGAAGTATAAGAATTCTGAGGGATTAGAGTTAGGAGGAATTCAGTGAGAACAGAGCTAATAGAGATATAATGCAGAGGGAGGGTAAGGTTTGATATAGCTAAGATTGGTGGAGTTAGCACGGATACATATTTTTAAATCATCAGTGTCGAGTAGTAAACTGCACTGAATGAGGGATGCAAGTATAGTGCTTATTTGTAAAAAGAAAGATAGTTCACTTAAGTCAACCCCTCGGGCAATTAACTTAGTTTGTTGTTGGAGAATTTCTTGACTCGTTAGCTGTCCGCTCTTGTCCCATCTCTCGTAAAGGCATTCCGTATTCCGACTTTTACCCAGTTATCCATTCCTCAGTTCTTACCCGTTGGCAGGCTTCTTGGTTGTCTGTTACTGGTAACAAGCTACGTACTCTTAAATGTTGTGTTTCCTCGTGGCCGTCCTCCTTCCACCGTAACCGGCGGTGGGAAACAACTCTGGCGAGGTTGCGTATTGGCCATACTCGCTTAACCCATGGTCACTTGATGGAGCGCCGCCCTGCTCCTTATTGTCCTAGTTGCATTGTCCCTCTTACGGTCGTGCATGTCCTTCTTGAATGTCCTGACTTCCAGGCCGAGCGTGTGTCTTGCTTTCCGACCGCCCCTCGCGGTCACCTGTCCCTCGATAGAATTCTTGGTGACTCGGATACTTTTGATATCGTTCGCCTTATGCGTTTTTGTTCTCGTATTGGCATCCTTGGTGATATTTAGCGCCCTCTGATTATTTTGCGTATTTGATGGTGCTACATAGCCTTCCCGGTTTGGTGCCTTCTTTTGATAATTACTTACTTACTTGACTCGTTAACGGCAAAAGTCATTCGTTTGTATCCTGAGGAGTACAATTCAATAATAAGTATTCACAACACAGTTTTAAATTAGGCCGCTAATTTTCTGCTTCCTCCTACTTTCTTTCACCTTCCTCCACCTTCATCTTCTTTCCTTTCACTTCCTTCTTCTCTTCCTTCCTTCACTTTCCTTACTCCTTCCTTTCTTCGACCTCCTCCTTCCCTCCTCCACCTTCCTCCTACTCCTCCTTCCTTCCCCCCTCATCTCTCTCCTCCTTCTCTTTTTAACTTACATCTTTTCTTCCTCCTTCCTTCATTTACCTTCATGATTCTCCACCTTCCTTCCTTTACTTTCCTCCTCCTTATATTTCATTCATTCACCTTCCTCCTCCTCCTTCCTTCCTTCCCCAACCTCTTTTTTTCTTCACATTCCTCCTCCCTTTTCCTTCCTTCACCGTCCTTCTCCTCCTTCCTTCCTTCCCCATCCTCTTCCAACTCTTCTTTTCTTCACATTCCTCCTCCTTCTCCTCCCTTTTCCGTCCTTCACCTTCCAACTCTTCCTCCTTCATTCCATCTCCGTCCTTCCTCCACCTTCCATATCCTCCTCCTTCCTTCCTTCTCCTCCTCCTTCCTTTATTCACCTTCCAGCTTCATTCACCTTCCTCTTTCATCCCTTCCTCTTTTATCCCTTCCCCTTCCTGTTTATCTTTCCATCGTTCTCTTTATTGCTACGTTTCCTTCCTCCTCCTCGTTCCTTCTACAACGTTCCTCCTCCTACTACTCCTTCCTTTTGTATTATTCCGCCTCCTGCTCCTCCATCCTTCCTCCAACTTCGTTCTGATCCTTCTTCGTCCTCTTCATTCTTCCTTCCTTCACATTTATCCATCTTCTTTCATTCTTCCTTCACCTTTCTTCTTCTCCTTCCTTCCTTCACTTTCCTCCTCCTCTATCCCCCCTTCATCTTTCTCCGTCTCCATCCTTCCTTCACTTTCCTCCTCCTCGTCCTTCCATCCTCTCTTATTCTTCCACTTCCTTTTCCTTCCTTCCTATTCTTCCTTTCCTCCACCTTTCTTCTTCTTCCCCTACTTTCTTCCTCGTCGTCCTCATTCCTTTCATCACATTCCTTCACATTCTTCCATCCTTCCTTCACATTCTTCCATCCTTCCTTCACATTCTTCCATCCTTCCTTCACCTTTCTCTTTCTACATCTTCTTTCCTTCACCTTCCTCCTCCTTCCTTCCTACATCTTCCTTCCTTCATGATCACCCTCATACTTCTTCCTTCCTTCCTTCCTCCTCCTTTCATTTCTTCGTTCTTTCCTTTCTTCACCTTCCTCTGCCTCCTCCTCCTTCCTTCCTTTCTTCCTTCCTTCCTTCCCTCCTTCCTTCCTTCCTTCCTTCCTTCCTTCCATTCTTCCTTCCTTCCTCCCTTCCTTCCTTCCATTCTTCCTTCCTTCCTTCCTCCCTTTCTTCCTTCCTTCCTTCCTTCCTTCCTTCCTTCCTTCCTTCCTTCCTTCCTTCCTTCCTTCCTTCCTTCCTTCCTTCCTTCCTTCCTTCCTTCCTTCGTGCCTTTCTTCACCTTCCTCCTCCTCTTTCCCCTTCATTCCAACTATTTTTGTTTTATTAATTTAATTCATAAAAATGTAACACAAGTAAACTCTCTCTTAGCTGAAAGTACAGTTCCTATGTTGGGTTGTAAGGCTCACTCCTCTATGTCCTTGATGCTGGTAATAGCCCGTAGCAGGTAGGGTCCTTAAGGCTGAGCTGGCTCATTGATTGCAGAACCACAATATACCTGTGTGTATTTCAACATATTTTGCTTGTAATTTTACAAGGATTAATTGATAAACAGCTCTATGACTGCAAACACTGGTAAGGTTCATGATCAAGGATCTGTTCAACATTTACTGTCTAGCCGACCTCTGGCAATATTGTAGCAGGCAATAATCAGAATGTGCTAGTACTCACAACAGGGTAAAATTATATAAGAATAATGTACATGTCAATGTGCAAAGGAAATATATACCTGAAAGATTCAGCAATAGAAGAGGTTCAGTCGCTGTAAAGATAAAGTCAGAACTTACTAGATGATGGGGCATTGCCTTGCTGCCTAACGACTCTCAATTTATATATGGATGTACTCACCTAGTTGTGTATGCGGGGGTTGAGCTCTGGCTGTTTGGTCCCGCCTCTCAACCGTCAATCAACAGGTGTACAGATTCCTGAGCCTATTGGGCTCTATCATATCTACACTTGAAACTGTGTATGGAGTCAGCCTTTACCACATCACTTCCTAATGCATTCCATTTCTCAACCACTCTGACACTAAAAAAGTTCTTTCTAATATCTCTGTGGCTCATTTGGGCGCTCAGTTTCCACCTGTGTCCCCTTGTGCGTGTGCCCCTTGTGTTAAATAGCCTGTCTTTATCTACCCTATCAATTCCCTTGAGAATCTTGAATGTAGTGATCATGTCCCCCTAACTCTTCTGTCTTCCAGCGAAGTGAGGTTTAATTCCCACAATCTCTCCTCGTAGCTTATACCTCTCAGCTCAGGTACTAGTCTGGTGGCAAATCTTTGAACCTTTTCCAGTTTAGTCTTATCCTTGACTAGATATGGACTCCATGCTGGGGCTGCATGCTCCAGAATTGGCCTGACATATGTGGTATACAAAGTTCTGAATGATTCTTTACACAAATTTCTGAATGCCGTTCGTATGTTGGCCAGCCTGGCATATGCCGCTGATGTTATCCTCTTGATATGTGCTGCAGGAGACAGGTCTGGTGTGATATCAACTCCCAAGTCTTTTTCTTTCTCTGACTCCTGAAGGATTTCCTCTCCCAGATGATACCTTGTATTTGGCCTCCTGCTCCCTACACCTATCTTCATTACATTACATTTGGTTGGGTTGAACTCTAATAACCACTTGTTCGACCATTCCTTCAGTTTGTCTAGGTCTTCTTGAAGCCTCAAACAGTCCTCTTCTGTCTTAATCCTTCTCATAATTTTGGCATCATCCGCAAACATTGAGAGAAATGAATCTATACCCTCCGTGAGATAATTTACATATATCAGAAACAAGATAGGACCGAGTACAGAGCCCTGTGGGACTCCACTGGTGACTTCACGCCAATCAGAGGTCTCACCCCTCACCGTAACTCTCTGCTTCCTATTGCTTAGGTACTCCCTTATCCACTGGAGCACCTTACCAGCTACACCTGCCTGTCTCTCCAGCTTATGTACCAGCCTCTTATGCGGTACTGTGTCAAAGGCTTTCCGACAATCCAAGAAAATGCAGTCCGCCCAGCCCTCTCTTTCTTGCTTAATCTGTGTCACCTGGTCATAGAATTCTATTAAGCCAGTCAGGCAAGATTTACCCTCCCTGAACCCATGTTGTCGATATGTCACGAAGTCCCTTCTCTCCAGATGTGCTACCAGGTTTTTTCTCACGATCTTCTCCATCACCTTGCATGGTATACAAAACAAGGATACTGGCCTGTAGTTCAGTGCCTCTTGCCTGTCGCCCTTTTTGTATATTGGGACCACATTCGCCGTCTTCCATATTTCTGGTAGGTCTCCTGTCTCCAGTGACCTACTATACACTATGGAGAGTGGCAAGCAAAGGGCCTCTGCACACTCTTTCAGTACCCATGGCGAGATCCCATCTGGACCAACAGCCTTTCTAACATCCAGATCCAGCAGGTGTCTCTTGACCTCCTCTCTCGTAATTTCAAACTCTTCCAAGGCCGCCTGGTTTACGTCCCTTTCTCCTAGCACAGTGACCTCACCTTGTTCTGTTGTGAAGACCTCTTGGAACCTCTTGTTGAGTTCATCACACACCTCTTTGTCATGCTCTGTATAGCTGTCCTCGCCTGTTCTAAGTTTCACTACCCGTTCTTTCACTGTTGTTTTCCTTCTGATGTGACTGTGGAGTAGCTTTGGTTCGGTCTTGGCTTTGTTTGCTATATCATTTTCAAAACTTTTCTCTGCTTCTCTTCTCACCCTGACATACTCATTTCTGGTTCTCTGGTATCTCTCTCTGCTTTCTGGTGTTCTGTTATTCCGGAAGTTCCTCCATGCCCTTTTGTTCAGTTTCTTTGCTTCCATACATGCCCTATTATACCATGGATTCTTCTTTTGTTTCTCAGATTTTTCCTTTTGGGCCGGGATGTATCTGCCTACTGCCTCCTGACACTTTTGGGTGACATAGTCCATCATATCTTGTACAGACTTAGCTCTGAGGACTGTGTCCCAAGGTATTTCCCTTAGGAAGCTTCTCATCTCCTCATAATTTCCCTTTCGGTGTGCCAGCCTTTTGTTTCCTAGTTCTTTTCCGGGGGGTGGGGGGGGGGGGGGGTGGGGGGGGGGTGGGGTGGGGGGGGGGGTGGGGGGGGGGGAAATCCGAGCTCTACCAGGTACTCAAAGTTCAATACACTGTGATCACTCATTCCCAAGAGTGCTTCCATCTTGACTTCCCTTATATCCCACTCATTTAGGGTAAATATCAGATCAAGCATTGCTGGTTCATCCTCTCCTCTCATTCTTGTTGGATCCTTGATGTGCTGTATTAATGCCATAAAGCATACTATTGGCCAATCTACGTTCTAAAACAATTAATAACTTATCCTAAATTGAGAAACGGAGCCTTATCTAGCAAGTTGTCAGACAGTATGATCTCTCGGGAGATATGCTCTGTATGTTTTATGGAAGTAAGGCAGCTTGATGTTAATTGAATTTCTAGTAGTGTTTGCTGTAGGATGGATACTTGTAACAGTAATAAGGATTAAATGATGATGGAAGCGTGTCAAATCTCTGGGTACATGTGTTCACTCTCACTACTCTTAATATGCATTATTATGGACGAATTCTAGCCTGCCTCTGATGTCAACACGGGTGATCAGGTATTGAACGTTTCTGCACCACCGGCGTCGGCCCCTTCCTCCCAGTCAGGGTGTCGACAATGATCATGGATTGATCATTTTCACCATTTAGACTGATTATTGTGATGGTTATATCACAAGATAAACATTTAGTGGATTTAAAGATTATTGACAGTACCTGACAGTAAAATTTGTCCTTTGTAAAGGATTTTGAAAATATGTCACAGGAAACTATTATTTTGGTTCCATCAATGATGCATGAATGTTCATAATAAGGCAAATAGAACACTGGGATTTATGTATCGAAGCGTTCCATCAGTCATCAAAAAGCCACCAGGGGTCAAAACGTTATGTCTAGGGTAGAGTGAAAGTCTAGGTAAAATCCACAAGTTTACTGAGGATAGCTCTATTGGTGGCCATCTCTGATCCGTGGGGCCACCTGATCTTTGTTAGTGTGTGGCCGGGGGTGCCTTTGACTTTTCCCGAGGCGGAGCACGCCTCGGTGTTCGCGAGGTTTGGTACGATGCTGCATCATCGTTACAACGTTTTGAGTGCCGAGCGGCTGCGGGGTCTCCGTTTGGGTACTCGAACGCTGCAGATGTGTCTCACGACAACCTGTCCTCTTAAAAAGAACGTCAACATTTGCCGTTTGACTCTACGGCTGTTTTTGGACGTTATTTTGTGTAAAACTACGTCTATTATCGCTTCCATGGACTATCTCTTGTTATACAATGAAATACCACACTCTTATTATTCAATAACTCACTGACTATGCTCTGATATTTGTTCTTCAAGTAAAAATATATATATTTTTGCCTTAATTAGGCCATAATCCAGAAAATTCCAGCCTATCGATCTTTATATTTAGGAAAACATCTAATAAATTTGGAAATGAATTTTTCGTTCGCCGACAGTTTCCTGTTACTATTTAACCCTCTATGATTTAATGTCGCTGGTCATTGTGACTTTCCCAGGATTTATATATGTTTTGTAGTAGCATTTAGTCAGACTACAGTAATTTAACTAATGGGAAACCTCTATAGTTGTCGTTAATTAATAATAATCATTTATCAAATAATAAATTAGCAAACATATGCAACATTTTATGTTACGGCTTTTCGGGTAGGCCGTTCTGTTTGTTTACAACCCCAATGGTTCAAAATACACAATACTTTTAATATATAAGTGACTAAGTATGCTCTAATATATGGTCCTCAATGAAAATTATCGTTTTTTTTTTGTTAATTTGTCCATAATGAATAAGATTCCTTACTGTTGATCTTTATATTAAGAAAAACATCTAAACAAATTGGTATTGTGTTTTCGTTCAGATAAAGTTTCCAGATACTATTTCCTAGTTATCAATTAATGTAGGTGGTTATTTTAATTCGCGGCTACCAGGGGCTTTCTCCCATTATACAATATAAATGTACTCACTAACTATTCTCTGGTATCTGTTCTTCAAGTAAAATTACCTATTTTTTTGTTTAATTAGTCCATAATTCATAAAATTCCTTCAGGTCGATCTTTATATTTAGAAAAACATCTAATCAATTTGGAATTTAATTTTTCGTTCACCTACAGTTACCTGCTATTATTTCATTGTCATATTTTATGTCGCTGGTCATTACAATTTTCCAA
>NC_091165.1:7051995-7066995 GCF_040958095.1 Procambarus clarkii
TTGTAGATTGGAACTATGTTAGCCTTTTTCCACATGTTTGCTATGACTCCTGTACACAGGGATGCCTGAAAGATCAGGTGAAGTGGAAGGCTGAGCTCAGATGCACATTCTCTCAGAACCCATGGTGAAACTCCATCTGGACCAACTGCTTTGTTCTTACTTAGCTCCTTTAGCATATTTTCCACTTCATCTCTAGACACCTCTATACGCTCTATGATGTTCTCAGAAATTCTTATTGTGTCTGGTTCTCTTAAGATTTCATTTTGTATAAACACACTTTGGAACTTTTGGTTTAATGTTTCACACATTGCATTATCATTTTCTGTGAATCTGTTTCCTATTTTCAACCTCTGGATATTATCCTTTACCTGCAATTTGTTGTTTATGAATTTGTAGAATAGGCCCAGTTCTGTTTTACATTTATCCATTATCCCTTTTTAAAAATTTCTTTCTGCCTCTCCCCTTACTGCTGTATAGTTGTTTCTCGCATCTTTTTATCGCTGGTATGATTGGGGGTTTGGCTTCTTTCTATGTTGATACCTGCTTGATGGGGTTCTGCTCTTCTACTCCCCAAGCCCGGCCCGAGGCCAGGCTCGACTTGTGAGAGTTTGGTCCACCAGGCTGTTGCTTGGAGCGGCCCGCAGGGCCACATACCCACCACAGCCCGGCTGATCCGGAACTTCTCTTAGAAAACAGTCCAGTTTTCTCCTGAAGATGTCCACGGTTGTTCCGGCAATATTTCTTATAGTCGCTGGGAGGACGTTGAACAACCGCGGACCTCTGATGTTTATACAGTGCTCTCTGATTGTGCCTGTGGCACCTCTGCTCTTCACTGGTTCAATCTTGCATTTTTTTCCATATCGTTCACTCCAGTACGTTGTTATTTTACTGTGTAGATTTGGGACCTGGCCCTCCAGTATCTTCCATGTGTATATTATTTGGTATCTCTCTCGTCTCCTTTCTAGAGAGTACATTTGGAGAGCTTTGAGACGATCCCAATAATTTAGGTGTTTTATCTCGTCTATGCGTGCCGTATATGTTCTCTGTATTCCCTGTATTTCAGCAATCTCTCCTGCTCTGAAGGGGGAAGTGAATACTGAGCAGTACTCGAGACGGGACAACATAAGTGACTTGAAGAGTACAACCATTGTGATGTGATCCCTGGATTTGAAAGTTCTCATAATCCATCCGATCATTTTTCTGGCTGACGCAATATTTGCTTGGTTATGCTCCCTAAACATTAGATCGTCGGACATCATTATTCCCAAATCCTTGACATGCTGTTTTTCTACTATGGGAAGATTCGATTGTGTTTTGTACCCTGTATTATGTTTCAGATCCTCATTTTTGCCATACCTGAAATTTATCACTGTTAAACATCATGTTATTTTCTGCTGCCCAATCGAAAACTTTGTTGACATCTGCTTGTAGTTTTTCAATGTCTTTCATTCCATTTTTGTGTCTTTTGGTCTGTGGCCCTCTCTCAATTTCTGTTGAACCAATCCTGTTTTCTAGCCCTGCATCTCTGTTTTGGTATGAATGTTTGTGTGCCTTCATTGTATATTTTGCAAAATTTGGCATACATTTAATTTACTTCCCTGTCTAGCAACAAGTCTGCCTAATTACTTATTAAAAAAAAATTTGAAGTTCCCCATAGTGACCTCTCTCTCTTGAAATCAAGTTTATCAACTGTTTCAATGTCCCCATTTTCTGTGTGTGTGTGTTTGGAGGCTAAGCTTGCTGATACCATGTGTGTGTGTGTTTGGAGGCTAAGCTTGCTGATACCATGTGTGTGTGTGTGTGTTTGGAGGCTAAGCTTGCTGATACCATGTGTGTGTGTGTATGGAGGCTAAGCTTGCTGATACCATATGTGTGTGTGTGTGTGTGTGTGTGTGTGTTTGGAGGCTAAGCTTGCTGTTACCATGTGTGTGTGTGTGTGTTTGGAGGCTAAGCTTGCTGATACCGTGTGTGTCTGTGTTTGGAGGCTAAGCTTGCTGATACCATGTATGTGTGTGTGTGTGTGTGTGTGTGTTTGGAGGCTAAGCTTGCTAATACCGTTTGTGTGTGTGTGTGTGTGTTTAGAGGCTAAGCTTGATGACACCATGTGTGTATTTGGAGGCTAAGCTTGCTGATACCATGTGTGTGTGTGTGTTTGGAGGCTAACCTTGCTGATACCATGTGTGTGTGTGTGTTTGGAGGCTAAGTTTGCTGATACCATGTGTGTGTGTGTGTGTTTGGAGGCTAAGCTTGCTGATACCATGTGTGTGTGTGTTTGGAGGCTAAGTTTGCTGATACCATGTGTGTGTGTGTGTGTTTGGAGGCTAAGCTTGCTGATACCATGTGTGTTTGTGTGTTTGGAGGCTAAGTTTGCTGATACCATGTGTGTGTGTGTGTTTGGAGGCTAAGCTTGCTGATACCATGTGTGTGTGTGTTTGGAGGCTAAGCTTGCTGATACCATGTGTGTGTGTGTGTTTGGAGGCTAAGCTTGCTGATACCATGTGTGTGTGTGTGTGTGTTTGGAGGCTAAGCTTGCTGATACCGTTTGTGTGTGTGTGTGTGTGTTTAGAGGCTAAGCTTGCTGATACCATGTGTGTATTTGGAGGCTAAGCTTGCTGATACCATGTGTGTGTGTGTTTGGAGGCTAAGCTTGCTGATACCAT
Organism: Procambarus clarkii; assembly: GCF_040958095.1. NCBI lineage: Eukaryota > Metazoa > Arthropoda > Malacostraca > Decapoda > Cambaridae > Procambarus > Procambarus clarkii. Next base: position 7,054,656 of record NC_091165.1, read on the forward strand.
GTGTGTGTGTGTGTTTGGAGGCTAAGTTTGCTGATACCATGTGTGTGTGTGTGTTTGGAGGCTAAGTTTGCTAACACCGTGTGTGTACTCACCTGTTTAAATAATAATAGGGGTGTGTACCACCTCTGGTGCAATTGTAGGGACCCACAGCCTTGAAGAAAATAAAGAGTATTCAGAGAAGACCTTGTGGATTCTCACTGAACACTAATCTTTTCTTCTCCTATCACCCCTCTTATTTTGTTTTATGCTGTATTCTATTATATATCATATAAATACATAGCCAAATGGCAATATTTATTATGTCTATACAAAAAGAAGACATCCACTTTATTTTTTTTCTCTCCTTTGTTTCTATGTGGATTTTGTTGTGACTAATGATTCTCCTCCTTCCCATCAACAGGTCTTCCTCACTGGGCTTGCTCGGCTTTTGTGTTACTGTGAGGGTGCCATCATCGTTTACCCTTCAAGACTGACTCATGCTGGCATTGCATTTGTGGACTTCCCTTCACAGTAAACAGTCCTTCTCCATATGGTGATTGTCCAGGGCAAGCAGGGTGTGACTGCCATCTTGGAGAAGCAGGGTCTTTTAATATGAAGAATCTTCCGTCTTCTCTACTTACGCCAGCTTGTGCCGGCCTTGCATTCTTGTTACTTCATGGCCCTTGGGCCTTTTTTATTTATTTTACATAATAAATTTTTTTATTAATACCCGTGTTTCACAAGAGATCCTTAACATTTTAAGCACCAATTGTATTGACTAATGCACGTCTTGTAACCTTTAAGACATAAATAGACAAGACATAGATAAATGAGTGAATAATACTGAGTGACTAGGTTAGGGCGAGGAACATAGTACAGTGTCTGACTTTGGAAGAATGCCTACTGTTTTAGAAACCTTATTGCCATGATCATAATCGTATGGGTTAAAAAGCATTTGTTGTCACTCCTACACTGTGGCTTGTTGAGCTTGAAACCTTTGCCCCTTGTTCGTGTTACATCTGACCTTTTGAAGAAATTGTATGAATCAATATCCTCCAAATTGTTCAGTATTTTAAAGGTTTCGCTCTATTACTCTCTCATTTGCATATATCTAAGCATATAGATTAGATATAGATTTAGATTAGATTTTTTATTCAGGTAAAGGTACATACATTGCAGATGAGTTACAAAGGGAAAGACATTGACTAGAGTTCACTAGCTCTATTGGAAGAGAAACGTCTGCAAGACAAGTGTGGGCAAAAATTAAGGTAGCAGCGGCTCACAACGACCCCCATCGGCTTCATTTTGTATCTTCTCCAACTTGCCCATCCTACCTTTACCAAAACAAGAAATGACAGGTGCAGCATAATCAATAAGAAATCTTACAGTACTCAAGTACATCATTCGTAGCACTTGGACTCCCACTCCTTTCCACAGCATGCCAAGGCCTTCAGAGTTTTTTTTTTTTTTTTTTTTTGAGATATATACAAGAGTTGTTACATTCTTGTACAGCCACTAGTACGCGTAGCGTTTCGGGCAAGTCCTTAATCCTATGGTCCCTGGAATACGATCCCCTGCCGCGAAGAATCGTTTTTTCATCCAAGTACACATTTTACTGTTGCGTTAAACAGAGGCTACAGTTAAGGAATTGCGCCCAGTAAATCCTCCCCGGCCAGGATACGAACCCATGACATAGCGCTCGCGGAACGCCAGGCGAGTGTCTTACCACTACACCACGGAGACTGCATAAACTGCAAGGTTGTAATCTCTTCCGACATTGACTCAACAGTCTGTTCATCTCAGTTTCCAAACTCTCGTAGGTATATCCAACATATATGCCTAAATATTTATATATATTAACTCTCTATATTTTTACCGTTTATTTCCAATATAATGGGCCTCCGACTTCTACATTCAAACTATAGTTTTGTCTTCATTAACCACTAGTCCCATGTGGTGACACTGGTTTCCGAAATTGTCCAACACTGTTTGAATCTTTGAAATATCTTTGCCCTGAAACAAAATATCATCAGCATATATGATTGGAGTTACCCAATTTGAGTATTTCTCAGATGCTATCTTATTCATTAGTACATTAAACAGGGTGAGACTCAACACTCCTCCCTGAGGTGTGCAGAGTTCTTGACCTTGATACCTTGAACCATACAACCTTGATACCACACCTGAGCCTTCCTTTCCTGAAGATAATCCCCTATCCAGCGCAATAATCTCCCTTCAACACCAAGACCAGCTAATTCATATAAAATAACCTCTTTGTTGGCTTTATCAAAAGCTCCTTATAAATCAATAAAAATTCTATAATAATCATTACCATTAGCTAGACATTTAATAATACAGTCAGAGGTACTTTTTCCTCTAAGGAACCCGAAAAATTATTAGACAGCTGATCACCTATTATATACAAAAGTTTATTTAAAATGATCCTCTCCATCATTTTACAAAAACACGAGGTTAAAGACACAGGTCTGTACTCTCCATTGGCTTTAGGGATAAGGATGATCATAGTTCTTTTTCATTTACTGGGAATTCTGCCCTCTTTATAACTAATATTAAAGAGGTCTAACAGCGGGCTTTTCGTCATAATGGCAAGTTCATTAAGTATTTCATAAGTTACTCCATCCTCCCCAGGGGGCGGTAGATTTCCCAACTTTAATCGCCGTTATTAGTTCTTCTCTGGTTATACCTGTGCAAGTGACATCACCACTGTTACCTGCTGTAAGTATAAAATCCTTTCTTAGATCTTTCCAAGAATCAAACTACTCTCTCGTTACAGCGGGTAATTAAATGAACTAAGTTTGGCAGCTTCCGCCCATTTATTTACGAGACCTTTTACAATTCCTTACTGGTCAGGATGTGCAACAAAATTATGCTTTTTACCCCTTATTTCATTTATGTCTTGCCAGATTTCCTTCAAGTTTGTTACTCCTAACTTTCTCTGCAAACTCCTGCCAATACTTGCTCCAAATTTCCTTTCTCTTCTCCGCACACTTTTATGGGGGGGATGCTTTTCTATACCAGATGTTTTCCGGTTCAATGTTGCATTAAATACATCTACCTCCTTAATTAAATCTTAATAAAATGCTTCTGCCAAAACTGGCTTATAAGTATCATACCAAGACTTAATATGACCAACAAGACCCCTTAATTCTCCCTTATTAAACTTTAAGCTTTTCCTCTGAAGGCAGGCATGCTTTTTATCTAGTTTAAGCTGTATTTGTAATGCAAAATCTCTTAGCATTTCATCCACAGTAAGACAATTCTCCTCTATGCCCTCAGCATTTATCAAACAAGCATAATCTAATCTCCCTCCCCTCAGATGAGTAGGAGAGGGCTCGCCCAGCAGTTGAACATCTTCATGTTCAACATGTTCATCTTCATGTTCAGATTGTTACCATCCCTATCCCCAGTTTCCTGGAGTGCTACTATGTTAATATTCTCTCTAAGAGTATAATAGTGTACATCCACCGCTCTAGTTTTTAATCCATTAACGTTCCAAGATAATATTATCAATCTACTTTCATCCATGAACTCCGTAATATTTTTTCTTTCTCCTCACTTGCACAACTACTACTAACATCGAAGGTAATAGTATTCATATCTATTTTCTTTGTTATTTCTGTATACCTTTTTACTTTAACGAAGGTACCCCCCAGGTGTAGGGAGGAATGATCTTTTCCAGGTATATTTTGAAAATCAGCATCGTTTTGCCACGTACCGCTTCGGTGGGTAGGCGGTTTCATGAGTTAATAACTCTGTGGGTGAAAAAGTATCTCCTGTAACTGGTAACTGGCTATTCAGACGAAGGACTTCGGGTAGATGTAGTTTACATGGACCTGAACAACGGTCCTGCTGTCTGCTGTCTGCTCTGTGTCGAGGCTGTAGCGTCTTGGGTCGATTAAACTGTACACGCCGAGTACTACATTCTTGACTGGAGATTGTACTGTGTGCTATTCGATTGATTGATGAAGATTAAGCCACCCAAGAGGTGACACGGGCATGAATACCCCGTAAGTGGTGGCCCTTTTGAGCCATTACCAATATCAAGAGCTGACACTGGAGATCTGTGGAGGTGCGACTGCACGTACCCTGCGTGACGGGAGATGTCTCCCGTGTGGTGTGTGCTATTCTGATTTATTTATAAAGATTAAGCCACCCAAGAGGTGGCACGGGCATGAATAGCCCGTAATGTGCTATTCTCAAGTCGCTTGCTTATGTACGGTGACGACACCTCACAGTAAGATATAGAAGGGTGGAAAACCGTTACCTGTAAATAGGGATAGGATTAATGCTTGTGTAATTAGTTATGCCATTATGATGATGAGATAATGGAGTATAAGGATTACTCGTTCACTACATCACCTTCAACTATTACTAGGGGAACTATTCCATGGTCCAGCGATTTTCTGAAAAGGAGTTTCACTGGCAAGCATAGTGAATTGAGAGCATAAGAATAAAGGTAACTGCAGAAGGCCTATTGGCCCATACGAGGCAGCTCCTATCTATAACCACCCAAACCCACTCATATACATGTCCAACCCACGCTTGAAACAATCGAGGGACCCCACCTCCACCACGTTACGCGGTAATTGGTTCCACAAATCAACAACCCTGTTGCCAAACCAGTATTTACCCAAGTCTTTCCTAATTCTAAACTTATCCAATTTATACCCATTGTTTTGTGTTCTGTCATGTGTTGATACTTTTAATACCCTACTAATATCCCCTTTGTTATGTCCATTCATCCACTTGTAAACCTCTGTCATATCACCCCTAACTCTTCGCTTTTCCAGTGAATGCAATTTAAGCTTTGTTAATCTTTCTTCATATAAAAGATTTCTATTTTGGGGAATTAACTTAGTCACCCTACTCTAGACACGTTCAAGTGAATTTATATTCATTCTATAATATGGCGACCAAAACTGAACTGCATAATGTAAATGGGGCCTAACCAGAGCAAGATATAGCTGAAGAACCACACCAGGTGTCTTGTTACTAACACTTCGATTAATAAATCCCAGTGTCCTATTTGCCTTATTACGAGCATTCATGCATTGATCCTTTTGTTTTAAATTCTTACTAATCATAACTCCCAGATCCCTTTCACAATCCGACTTCGCAATCTCAACACCATCTAGCTCGTATCTTGTAACTATCATCATTACCTAGTCTCAAAACTTTACATTTATCAGCATTAAACTGCATCTGTCAATCTTTTGACCATTTCAAAACCCTATTTAGATCAACTTGAAGTGATAGTGAGTCTTCTTCCGTGTTAATTTCCCTACCTATTTTTGTATCATCTGCAAATTTGCAAATGTTGCTACTCAACATAAGAACACAAGAACACAAGAACAAAGGCAACTGCAGAAGGCCCACCGGCCCATACGAGGCAGCTCCTACCTACAACCACCCAATTAATTTGCCAGTTCCTTTACGACTTGGGACTTAAATCCATTTACACTTTGGGCTTCTGAGTCTTTTAGTTTGTCAATGCTCTTCCTGATTGTGTCGCGTGTAATTGGTATTTCTCTTAATTCATTCTCCTTACCTCCGACAAACATTTGTGTTGGTGATGGGATGTCATTCAAGCTTTCTAGTGTGAACACTGATGTTAGGTATTCATTGAGTGTTTGCCGCCCTTTCATGATACAACTTAAAATTGTTAGTCTCATCTTTTATGGGTCCTACGGAGTCAGTTCTTTGTTTGGGTTTTACTTCGTATATACTTGCCCGAAACGCTATGCGTATTAGTGGCTTTAGGTATTGTATTTTAAATTTTAAAATTTTGCCCCGAGGTGCGAGTTTATTGGGAGTACTTAGCTGTATCATTAGCAAGGTAATTAACTATAGTTTGCTGTCCTCCGTCCTTTAACAAATTCATTGACCCCTCCCCTAACCTGCCTATTTTGTGCAATAGTCGGTTTAGGATGATCCTTTCAAGCATCTTCCAAGTGCATTACATGAGACTGATAGGTCTATAATTGCCAGGGTCATTGGGTTTCGGTATTGGGACCATTATTGCATGTTTCCATTGTGTGAGCAACACTCCACATAGGAATGACTTGTTAAACAGGTGGAGTAGTGGATTGCCAGACACTTCACACAGTGCATTGAGTATGTCGTAGGTGACGCCATCTTCACCAGGTGCTGTACTTTTACCCTTTTCATATCCCCCTTTACTTCCTTGGCTGTAATTGGTTCCCCATACTCGTCATCACTAGATTGTGCTCTTGTTATCCTAATCCTTCTGTCATTATGTCGGAGGAGCTGTTCCCTGCTTACTTCTGCAGGGAGGGAGGAGGATGATGCTGCATCACTCCACTTGTGAATTAGTTCTTCAGCCTTACCCTCGGGGTCGTTGTGAGCCGCAGGCCGGGCTCTGCTCCCCTTAGCTACCTTAATTTTTGCCCACACTTGTCTTGCAGACGTTTCTCTTCCAATAGAGCTAGTGAACTCTAGTCATTGTCTTTCCCTTTGTAACTCATCTGCAATGTATGTACCTTTACCTGAATAAAAAATCTAATCTAAATCTATATCTAATCTATATGCTTAGATATATGCAAATGAGAGAGTAATAGAGCGAAACCTTTAAAATACTGAACAATTTGGAGGATATTGATTCATACAATTTCTTCAAAAGGTCAGATGTAACACGAACAAGGAGCAAAGGTTTCAAGCTCAACAAGCCACAGTGTAGGAGTGACAACAAATGCTTTTTAACCCATACGATTATGATCATGGCAATAAGGTTTCTAAAACAGTAGGCATTCTTCCAAAGCCAGACACAGTACTATGTTCCTCGCCCTAACCTAGTCACTCAGTATTATTCACTCATTTATCTATGTCTTGTCTATTTATGTCTTAAAGGTTACAAGACGTGCATTAGTCAATACAATTGGTGCTTAAAATGTTAAGGATCTCTTGTGAAACACGGGTATTATTAAAAAAATTTATTATGTAAAATAAATAAAAAAGGCCCAAGGGCCATGAAGTAACAAGAATGCAAGGCCGGCACAAGCTGGCGTAAGTAGAGAAGACGGAAGATTCTTCATATTAAAAGACCCTGCTTCTCCAAGATGGCAGTCACACCCTGCTTGCCCTGGACAATCACCATATGGAGAAGGACTGTTTACTGTGAAGGGAAGTCCACAAATGCAATGCCAGCATGAGTCAGTCTTGAAGGGTAAACGATGATGGCACCCTCACAGTAACACAAAAGCCGAGCAAGCCCAGTGAGGAAGACCTGTTGATGGGAAGGAGGAGAATCATTAGTCACAACAAAATCCACATAGAAACAAAGGAGAGAAAAAAAATAAAGTGGATGTCTTCTTTTTGTATAGACATAATAAATATTGCCATTTGGCTATGTATTTATATGATATATAATAGAATACAGCATAAAACAAAATAAGAGGGGTGATAGGAGAAGAAAAGATTAGTGTTCAGTGAGAATCCACAAGGTCTTCTCTGAATACTCTTTATTTTCTTCAAGGCTGTGGGTCCCTACAATTGCACCAGAGGTGGTACACAGCCCTATTATTATTTAAACAGGTGAGTACACACACGGTGTTAGCAAACTTAGCCTCCAAACACACACACACACATGGTATCAGCAAACTTAGCCTCCAAACACACACACACACATGGTATCAGCAAGCTTAGCCTCCAAACACACACACACATGGTATCAGCAAGCTTAGCCTTCAAATACACACATGGTATCAGCAAGCTTAGCCTCTAAACACACACACACACACACAAACGGTATCAGCAAGCTTAGCCTCCAAACACACACACACACACACACACACACACACACACACACACACACACACACACACACACACACACACACATGGTATCAGCAAGCTTAGCCTCCAAACACACACACACACATGGTATCAGCAAGCTTAGCCTCCAAACACACACACACACACATGGTATCAGCAAGCTTAGCCTCCAAACACACACACACACATGGTATCAGCAAACTTAGCCTCCAAACACACAAACACACATGGTATCAGCAAGCTTAGCCTCCAAACACACACACACACACATGGTATCAGCAAACTTAGCCTCCAAACACACACACACACATGGTATCAGCAAGCTTAGCCTCCAAACACACACACACACACACACACACATGGTATCAGCAAACTTAGCCTCCAAACACACACACACACATGGTATCAGCAAGGTTAGCCTCCAAACACACACACACACATGGTATCAGCAAGCTTAGCCTCCAAATACACACATGGTATCATCAAGCTTAGCCTCTAAACACACACACACACACACAAACGGTATTAGCAAGCTTAGCCTCCAAACACACACACACACACACACACATACATGGTATCAGCAAGCTTAGCCTCCAAACACAGACACACACGGTATCAGCAAGCTTAGCCTCCAAACACACACACACACATGGTATCAGCAAGCTTAGCCTCCAAACACACACACACACACACACACACACACACACACATGGTATCAGCAAGCTTAGCCTCCAAACACACACACACATGGTATCAGCAAGCTTAGCCTCCAAACACACACACACACACATGGTATCAGCAAGCTTAGCCTCCAAACACACACACACATGGTATCAGCAAGCTTAGCCTCCAAACACACACACACAGAGAATGGGGACATTGAAACAGTTGATAAACTTGATTTCAAGAGAGAGAGGTCACTATGGGGAACTTCTAATTTTTTTTAATAAGTAATTAGGCAGACTTGTTGCTAGACAGGGAAGTAAATTAAATGTATGCCAAATTTTGCAAAATATACAATGAAGGCACACAAACATTCATACCAAAACAGAGATGCAGGGCTAGAAAACAGGATTGGTTCAACAGAAATTGAGAGAGGGCCACAGACCAAAAGACACAAAAATGGAATGAAAGACATTGAAAAACTACAAGCAGATGTCAACAAAGTTTTCGATTGGGCAGCAGAAAATAACATGATGTTTAACAGTGATAAATTTCAGGTATGGCAAAAATGAGGATCTGAAACATAATACAGGGTACAAAACACAATCGAATCTTCCCATAGTAGAAAAACAGCATGTCAAGGATTTGGGAATAATGATGTCCGACGATCTAATGTTTAGGGAGCATAACCAAGCAAATATTGCGTCAGCCAGAAAAATGATCGGATGGATTATGAGAACTTTCAAATCCAGGGATCACATCACAATGGTTGTACTCTTCAAGTCACTTATGTTGTCCCGTCTCGAGTACTGCTCAGTATTCACTTCCTCCTTCAGAGCAGGAGAGATTGCTGAAATACAGGGAATACAGAGAACATATACGGCACGCATAGACGAGATAAAACACCTAAATTATTGGGATCGTCTCAAAGCTCTCCAAATGTACTCTCTAGAAAGGAGACGAGAGAGATACCAAATAATATACACATGGAAGATACTGGAGGGCCAGGTCCCAAATCTACACAGTAAAATAACAACGTACTGGAGTGAACGATATGGAAAAAAATGCAAGATTGAACCAGTGAAGAGCAGAGGTGCCACAGGCACAATCAGAGAGCACTGTATAAACATCAGAGGTCCGCGGTTGTTCAACGTCCTCCCAGCGACTATAAGAAATATTGCCGGAACAACCGTGGACATCTTCAGGAGAAAACTGGACTGTTTTCTAAGAGAAGTTCCGGATCAGCCGGGCTGTGGTGGGTATGTGGCCCTGCGGGCCGCTCCAAGCAACAGCCTGGTGGACCAAACTCTCACAAGTCGAGCCTGGCCTCGGGCCGGGCTTGGGGAGTAGAAGAGCAGAACCCCATCAAGCAGGTATCAACATAGAAAGAAGCCAAACCCCCAATCATACCAGCGATAAAAAGATGCGAGAAACTACTATACAGCAGTAAGGGGAGAGGCAGAAAGAAATTTTTAAAAAGGGATAATGGATAAATGTAAAACAGAACTGGGCCTATTCTACAAATTCATAAACAACAAATTGCAGGTAAAGGATAATATCCAGAGGTTGAAAATAGGAAACAGATTCACAGAAAATGATAATGCAATGTGTGAAACATTAAACCAAAAGTTCCAAAGTGTGTTTATACAAAATGAAATCTTAAGAGAACCAGACACAATAAGAATTTCTGAGAACATCATAGAGCGTATAGAGGTGTCTAGAGATGAAGTGGAAAATATGCTAAAGGAGCTAAGTAAGAACAAAGCAGTTGGTCCAGATGGAGTTTCACCATGGGTTCTGAGAGAATGTGCATCTGAGCTCAGCCTTCCACTTCACCTGATCTTTCAGGCATCCCTGTGTACAGGAGTCATAGCAAACATGTGGAAAAAGGCTAACATAGTTCCAATCTACAAAAGTGGCAACAGGGAAGACCCCACCTCTCTCAGTTATAGACCTGAATCATTGACAAGTGTAACAGTGAAAAGATTGAAAAAAAAATAATAAAAACTAAATGGGTAGAACACCTGGAGAGAAATTATATAATATCACACAGACAGTATTGTTTTCGATCTGGAAGATCCTGTGTATCGAATTTACTCAGTTTCTATGATTGAGCCACAGAGATTTTAAAGGAAAAAGGTAGTTGGGTTGACTGCATCTATCTAGACATAAAAAAGGCTTTCGACAGAGTTCCACATAAGAGGTTGTTGTGGAAACTAGAAAATTTTGGATGGGTGACAGGTAAGCTTCTAACATGGATGAAAAATTTTCTGACTGATAGAAAAATGAGGGCAGTAATCAGAGGTAATCGGACTGCAGAAGTGTCACAAGTGGAGTACCACAGTACATGCACCAGAAATGTTCATTGTCTACATAAATGATCTACCAGTAGGAATACAGAATTATATAAACATGTTTGCTGATGATGCTAAGATAATGGGATGGATAAGAAATTTAGATGATTGTCATGCCCTTCAAGAAGACCTGGACAAAATAAGTATATGGATCACCACTTGGCAAATGAAATTTAATGTGAATAAATGCCATGTTATGGAATGTGGAATAGAACATAGATCCCACACAACCTACAAATTATGTGAGAAATCTTTATATAATTCTGATAAAAGAAAGAGGTCTAGGGTTGATTCTAGATAGAAAACTATCACTTGAGGCCCACATAAAGAACGTTGTGTGAGGAGCCTATGCCACGCTTTCTAACTTCAGAATTTTGTTTAAATACATGGATGGCGAAATACTAAAGAAATTGTTCAAGAGTTTTGTTCGGCCAAGGCTAGAATATGCAGCGGTTGTTTGGTGCCCATATGTTAAGAAGCACATCAACAAACTGGAAAAGGTGCAAAGACATGCTACTAAGTGGCTCCCAGAACTAAAGGGCAAGAGCTATGTGGAGAGGTCAGAGGCATTAAATATGCCAAAACTAAAAGACAACAAAAAGAGGTGATAAAATCACTATGTACAAAATAGTAACAGGAATTGATAAAATCGATAGGGAAGATTTCCCGAGACCTGGAACTTCAAGAACAAAAGGTCATAGATTTAAACTAACTAAACAAAGATGCCAAAGAAATATAAAAAAATTTCCTTTCGCATACAGAGTGGTACACGGTTGGAACAAGTTAAGTGAGAAGGTGGTGGCGGCCAAGACCGTCAGTAGTTTCAAAGCATTATGTGACAAAGAGTGCTGGGTAGACGGGACACCACGAGCGTAGCTCTAATCCTGTAACTACACTTAGGTAACTACATTTGGTGTCAGCAAGCTTACCGTCGAAACACACACAAACAGCCTGCCTATTATTCAAGGCCTTCTCTGAGTACTCTCTATTTTCTTCTCTGAGGCTATGGGTCCCTAATCTTGCACCAGAGGTGGTACAACTTTTAAGTTTTTAACTACTGCACTGAGCACCTGATTTTGGCAAAGACTTCTTAGTGCAATTGTCAAGGACATAGTTCTGGTATTTTTTTGTTTATAAATATTCAGGTATAGTTAATGTCAAAATGTTTCAAAACTCAACAATTTATATTTCAAAACAAAAAAGTAATGAAAACATCACAAAACATTAAAATATAGCCTAATTAATTAATTAATTAATAAAATAGCACAACTCTCAGAATGTCTAAAGGTGCTTTGAGCAATGAAGTAGTTAATTTTATATATATAATATTATATATATAATATATATTTACCTGTGACTACTGCTTAGCAAAAATTTGATCTCTGTGAAAATTGGTCTCGTCATTGCTAGGAGATATTTTAAGACCATGATTTGCTGTGGATGGCACTGTAGTCTTCAAGTCATCAATCTAAAAATAGAGGTAATCTTTTAAAATGTAAATTTTGTATAAAAAAAAATGCAAAAATAAATTGC
>NC_091165.1:7069495-7148187 GCF_040958095.1 Procambarus clarkii
GTGTAAATGCCTAGCCCCTAACCTGAGATATATACAAGAGTTGTTACATTCTTGTACAGCCACTAGTACGAGTAGCGTTTCGGGCAGGTCCCTGAAATACGATCCCCGCCGCGAAGAATCGTTTTTTCATCCAAGTACACATTTTACTGTTGCGTTAAACAGAGGCTACAGTTAAGGAATTGCGCCCAGTAAATCCTCCCCGGCCAGGATACGAACCCATGACATAGCGCTCGCGGAACGTCAGGCGAGTGTCCTACCACTACACCACCTGCTGCAATATTATTATAAAAGAAATATTACTTATTATAATCGTAAATACTAAATACCTGTTGTGTTGATTTAGGGGCGACGACGATCGTGGGATCGGATGCGAGCCACAGGTGGCCTACACCATGCTTTCTAAGGCGTCCCTCTCATAACAAAAACAAATCCGTGCATTCATACACAAACAGAGATCCCGTGGTTATGCGAATACTTGCAATTCTTTTACTTAAAATAATAACAATTAGATTAATAATAATTAACATAATTTTTACTCAAGATTCATAAAAATCATCAATACTATTTTAAAAGAAGATTTATAAGACATCTAAAGAGAGATATACAGACTTTGTGTGATATTTATTTCAACATTATATATTAATAGAATGTTGTAACTATTATTTTTAAATATTAGGTAGTTTCCAGCTACGTATATCGCATATAAACGTTGCAAAAAGATTTTAGACTGAATTAACACATTACACATTTATGGAGTAATTAACAACAAAACAATCTTTATTTTCATTGCAGAACATATATCAGAGCATACTAGTGACTCATACATTTAAAATAGTGTGATTTTTAAACAATTCGGTTGTAAACCCGCAGAACGGCCTGCCCGCCAAAGACGTAACATAAGAAATGGTATATAATTCATTATTTTAAATTACATATATAATCATTAATAATATTCGGCAGCTATCGAGGTTCTCCATAGGTAAATTCCTGTACTCTAACCAAGATGCTACTTGCTGTTGAGCTGTTTAAATTCTTGGAAAATTGTAATGACCAGCGACATAAAATATGACAATGAAATAATAGCAGGTAACTGTAGGTGAACGAAAAATTAAATTTCAAATTGATTAGATGTTTTTCTAAATATAAAGATCGACCTGAAGGAATTTTATGAATTATGGACTAATTAAACAAAAAAATAGGTAATTTTACTTGAAGAACAGATACCAGAGAATAGTTAGTGAGTACATTTATATTGTATAATGGGAGAAAGCCCCTGGTAGCCGCGAATTAAAATAACCACCTACATTAATTGATAACTAGGAAATAGTATCTGGAAACTTTATCTGAACGAAAACACAATACCAATTTGTTTAGATGTTTTTCTTAATATAAAGATCAACAGTAAGGAATCTTATTCATTATGGACAAATTAACAAAAAAAAACGATAATTTTCATTGAGGACCATATATTAGAGCATACTTAGTCACTTATATATTAAAAGTATTGTGTATTTTGAACCATTGGGGTTGTAAACAAACAGAACGGCCTACCCGAAAAGTCGTAACATAAAATGTTGCATATGTTTGCTAATTTATTATTTGATAAATGATTATTATTAATTTACGACAACTATAGAGGTTTCCCATTAGTTAAATTACTGTAGTCTGACTAAATGCTACTACAAAACATATATAAATCCTGGGAAAGTCACAATGACCAGCGACATTAAAGCATAGAGGGTTAAATAGTAACAGGCAACTGTCGGCGAACGAAAAATTCATTTCCAAATTTATTAGATGTTTTCCTAAATATAAAGATCAATGGGCTGGAATTTTCTGGATTATGGCCTAATTAAGGCAAAAATATATATATTTTTACTTGAAGAACAAATATCAGAGCATAGTCAGTGAGTTATAGAATAATAAGAGTGTGGTATTTCATTGTATAACAAGAGATAGTCCATAGAAGCGAAAATAGACGTAGTTTTACACAAAATAACGTCCAAAAACAGCCGTAGAGTCAAACGGCAAATGTTGACGTTCTTTTTAAGAGGACAGGTTGCTCACGAAGTCCATCCCTTCCAAGGCGTTATGTTGTGGTGTTTATCTCCGTGTTTTCTATCATGGTCAGGCCCGCACTTGCTTTCAGTGCGGGGAGGGAGGCCACGACGCTGCCCGGTGTGAAGTTCCTCGCATGGAGGCCGCTTTTGTATTTTGGGAGGAGGATTTTCCCCTGTGGGTGTGCAGACTGCCTCCCCGGAAGGTCCTCGTCCTGGGGTTTGCCTGGTGGTGTACCTGTGGGGATGTGCCTGCTGTTCTGTCTGCGCCTGTGGTGGCTCCTGTGCCGGCTTCGGTGGTGGACATGGCTACCCCTGCTTCACGTCTTCAGCTTACAGTGGAGGTGGGGGTGATGTGGTGTCTGGTGGTGGCGAGCTTTCCTCGGCGACGGTGGGCGTGAGTGTTACCTGGGCAGTGGCGGCAGGGTCTCGGCAGGTGATGTTGGCTTCCTGAAGTGTCTGAGGCCCGGAGTTTCTGTGGATTCCTCCTCCGTGGAGCGGAGGGCGGTTGACCATCACGTTGCAGACGCCGCCTCTGCGGTGGGTACCGGTGTGCCCCCTGATGGGCCTGTGGAATTAGGAGGTCCTTGATGGGTTTCGATGGCGCCTGCTATTGTTTGTGCGTCTTTGAATGTACGTGGTCTGAATGCACTTGCAGTCCAATTTAGCATTGTGGATGTGCTTCGGGAGCAGCGTGTGGATGTGGCTCTGAGCCAGGAGCACAATGTTCGGGATGTGTCTGTTCTGCAGGGGTTGTGTGCTGATTTTCATATTGTGTTGAACCCGCCGAGGACGTCCTTTAGGGGGACGTTCATGTTATTCTCGTGTAGGGCTTCTATTTCTGTGCTTCACACGGAAATGGATGAAGATGGGTGGGTCTTGTTTACGCGGGCAGAGTATTTGGGGGTTGTGATTCTGTTCTTGACAGTGTACGCCCCTTCTGGGGTGGCGCATCGTCGGGACCGTAAGCTATTTTTTCGGAAGGGGCTTCTGCCCTTCCTGTGGCATGATACAAGGGGAGAAGTCTGGAAGGGATTACGTTCTTTATAAGGGCCTTCGGCGGCTTGATAGTTCTGTTATTTTTGGCACAGAGGCTGCTTTACAGCTGCTTTTGACTGCTTTACATGCGGCGGGAATTGGAGGCGCTCTTTGGGGCGGTGCATGGGGTTGGTCTGCTCTCGGATTATTTTTTGCATGGGTGCACCCCTGGTTTGTCAGAGGTGGAGTGTGCCCGGTTGGTGCGGAATGTTTCGTTGGGGGAACTCCTGGATGTGGTCCGGTTGTTTCGTTCGGGGTAGGTGCCCGGTGCGGATGGCCTTACCGTTGAGTTCTATATTACCTTTTGGGATGTGATGAGGGAGGTCCTTTTGGAGGTGGTGCAGGCTTGTCTGTGGGTGGGTACCCTGCCTGAGTCCTATTGTGACGAAATCGTGGGGCTTCTCTTCGAAGTTGGGCGATTTGAGTTGGAGGCCTATTACGCTCTTGAATGTTGATTATAAGATTTTGTCTAAGGTTTTAGCGCATCACTGTCGCGGTGTCGTGGAATCGGTGGACTCTCTGGAGAAATTTTGTGGTGTTCCTGATCGTGCTCTTGTAACACGGGGGGGGGGGGGGGGGGTGTTATCGGCACTAGCTTCGTCCTCACCCCTGCCCGTATTCTATTTACTTCAACTTAATACTAAGGGCTACTCCAGCCGAATCCCGCGCCACGTGGTCTTAGCCGCTCGATCGGCTAAGCTTCTACAGCCCCCGTGAACTGGTACTAGACTTCTAGCAAACTCAAGGATCTCCTTCTGCTGCCACCACCAGACCATTAACCAGAAGCGTCAATCAATCGGGGTCTGGACCGATTAATCGATCATTAAAACCTTGGGGCTCAATCCCCAAACTACTTGGAAAAGGGGGAATGAATCTACGTTAAGTGTGGGAATTATGTCAAACAAAGGGATATATGATCTCTCAAACGTTGCTAAGCTTGCAGCCCAACTAAAGCTCAGACTCGTGGAGACCACGTGACGAGGACATGCACACATTCAAATGGAAATAATAAAACACAAAAAAACAAGCTAATTATTTATTTATGCAAAATCTGAACAACAGCTAAATGAAATCACTCCCTAAATTAACACTTCCTATCGAGGCATGAATTGAACTATTTCCCTATACAAAAACGTAGCAACTATACATTGTCAATGCGACCAGCTGATGTTATACTGATCTATTTGAAGAGGTGAGGGTGGATGACCTCTCCCTTTGTTGACCGAGACCACACTGATCCTCCCCAGCTCTCCTCACCACTGAGGCTACAGGTGTATTCCTACGCCAGGTTTACCAAGATTACTAAGCAGGGTTTAAATTGAACAACTAATCTCTGTTGTACTGAACAACCCAGATGGTTGAACTCTTATAAACTGATGGTAATCGTGCAGGCATCTTAGGGAAAGGCTATTTCTAATTACAATATGGCTATTTGAATTTTGAGAATTACTAAATATGGAAGGCTTCGTTAACCCTTGACCCAGGGTCATCAAGATTGATCCGCCTCAGAGGCTAGTGATGTCACTGACGGTAACTTACTCAGTATTTCGACAATTGAGAATACTCTTGATACTTGAACAGGTATATTATTGAATACAATTTGAATGAAGTCTTGAATTTCTCTAAATTACTGAATTCTGTTAAATAATTCATTATACATTGCTTTAAGACAAAGGCGCCAGCCATTTTGTAATCTTAACCGCTAAACCCTAGAGAGATGACCTATGCTCCCGAGCCAGATCGGGTACCATCTGACTCCAAAGTTTCAAACCCCCATGTCTATGAGCATCCATACTGAATAATTTCCTACAACAAACCTTGTTTGTTACACCCTTGTGAATTGCAATTCTTTGATTTGTGACGTGCTTCTGTACACGTCTGAGTATCACCTTTCGGTGGCGATGATCAGCTTGGATTGGTCGAAGGCCTTCGATCGGATGTCGTTGGCGTTTGTATTCCGTGCGATGGAGGTGTTTGGGTTTCCGTCGATGTTTGTGGGTTGGTTGCGCATGTTGTATGCCAGGTGTCGCAGTCATGTTTGTGTGAATGGTTTTTAATTCCTTTTTTCCGATTCGCCGTTTTGTGAGTCAGGGGTGCCCAATGTCTATGGTCTTGTATGTGATGTTTCAGGAACCTCTCTTTCGGGCAGTCAAGGCTTGTTCCTTGATTGTGCCTCCTCTTCTGCCTTCCGGTCTTCGGCTGCCCATTTGCGGGTATGTTGACGATACCATTCTGTTTGTGGTTTTGGTGAGTTCGGTCGGTGCTGTTCAGAACGTTCTCCTGCGGTTTGAGTCAGCCACGGGGGCTGTCCTTAATCGTGCGAAGTTGGGTTTGATGGGTATCAGTGAGTGGGCCTCCCGCCTGGTGTGGGGAGGGTCGTGGTTTCCGGTGGTCTCGTCGCTTTGGGTTCTTGGATATACCTGGTTTGCCTCTTATGACCGCTTCTTGGAGTGGAATTGGGGACCTATCTCTCGTTGGGTTGGGGTTGCGGTTGGGTTATTGTCAAGTCGTCCGTTGACGACCTACCAGCGTTCGTTGATTGTTGCGTGTAAGGTTCTCTCGCGAGTGTGATTTGTGGCTCAGTGATTCCCTTTGGATCGCCGGAAGGCCTTGGATTTGGAGAGGCTGGTTTACAGGTATGTGTGGTGTGGTCGTTATCAGCTGGTACGTCGTTCGACGCTGGTGTTAGGGGTGAGGGAGGGTGGTGTTGGTATTCCTGACGTCTTTACTAAGGCAAAGGCCCCTCTTCTCGCTGCATCAGGGGCTGGTTCTGGGCGGGGGATTGAATGTGTTGTTTATTGTCTGCTCTATTCGGTTCAGTTACTTGGTTGATTTGGGGGTTTGTAGGGAGGTAGCTTGGTTCACCTCTCCTGTTTATTCCTGGGCCGCGGAGATTCTTCGGGCGCTCTGCGGTCATCCTGGTTTTTTGTCCTTTTCATATAAGACTGTGTATAGGGTGTTGTTGCCTCGGGGGCAGCCTCAAGTGGACGACTTGTTCTCGTGTTGGGATTGGGGTGGCATCTGGTTGTGTTTGAAAGGAAAGTTCTTGGTGCCTCAGCAGCGGGAGTTGATGTTTCGGTTTCTGCATTTGTCGCTGGCGACGAATGAGCGATTGTGTATACTTGGCTTGCGTGATTCTGTGGCGTGTGTGCACTGTGGCTTTAGTGAATAGCAGGTGCATGTCTTTAATTTTTGTGACTGGTTGCAGGGTTTGGTTGCCTGGTTTCAGGATGTCCTGGAGGTGTTTTGTGGACCGGAGTGTCGGGGTGGTGTTTTATGGTTCTTGCATTTTCTGGGTTGTTCGCGGAGGGTGTGCAATACATTGTGTGTTTTGGTTGCGGATTATGTGTTTTGTATGTGGGTTGGGAGGCGGGAGGGTTATGGGGGTCACTCACGATTTGAGTTTTTTGCGAGGGCGCATGTGGTTTAAATGGTGGTGATTGCAGCGCGCTTTTCCTGCTGAGTTTGATCAGTGGTTCACGGATGCTTATGTTAGTGGGATTGCTTTTGGGTGCGTGGGTGCGTCGGTGGATGGGCGGCGGAGATTGGTCTTGGGTGTGGTTGGGGCGTTGATGTGGGTTTGGGGGTTGAAGAGGTTTCCAGGGGTTGCTTTAGCATTGTGCTCCCTTCCCCCGTCCCTTTGGGCTTCCTTGGCGGGGGTTGCGTGTGGTTGTGTGTGTCTTCCTTGTGGTGTTGCTGTTCCTGTGCGTGAATGGTGTGTTTCGGTGCCTCCGGGCGCCACCTGTGTCAGTGTGCGTGTGGGGTGTGGGTTTGGGGGCTGTTTTCGGTTCCTGCATGGGCCTGAGTTTTTCTATTTTTCAGTTTTTCTGTTGTTGTTTTTCGGACCAAAGCCCTGGTCCGCTTTGGCCTGTGCTCCCTGTATTTAGGTGTTTGGTTGCTGCGTGGTGTGGGTGGTTGTGTGTGTGTTTCTCTTGTTGTTTGCGTGGGTGTTTTGTGTGCGTGTTCATGGTTTTCTGTGCTTATATCTCTGTGTACATACTTTTGTGTCTTGTGTGTTTGTCCTGTGCTCCTTTGTTACTGTGTGTGTGTGTGTGTGTGTGTGTGTGTGTGTGTGTGTGTGTGTGTGTGTGTGTTTACTAGTTGTGTTTTTGCGGGGGTTGAGCTTTGCTCTTTCGGCCCGCCTCTCAACTATCAATCAACTGTTTTACTAACTACTTTTTTTTTTTTTTTTTTTCCCACACCACACACACACACACACCCCAGGAAGCAGCCCGTGACAGCTGACTAACTCCCAGGTACCTATTTACTGCTAGGTAACAGGGGCACTTAGGGTGAAAGAAACTTTGCCCATTTGTTTCTGCCTCGTGCGGGAATCGAACCCGCACCACAGAATTACGAGTCCTGCGCGCTATCCACCAGGCTACGAGGCCCCATGTTGTGTGTGTGTGTGTGTGTGTGTGTGTGTGTGCGTGTGTGTAGTGTGGTTGGCTTTGTGTGCGTGGTCATCTATCCACGTCTGTTATGTGTATTTGGTTGGGAGTGTGTTTTTATGTTATTTATGTTCTTTATTTCATGTGCTTTTCTGTGTTCTGTTAAATGTTACTACGTATCTATGTTCTGTTTAGACTTTTCCTTTTTTATGATGTCCGTGTCGGGGTATCGGGGTTATGCCCTGTATTGTGATAACTTTTTCTGTGTCGCTTGTGTATGTTTTTTTTTTTTAACTGTTCCTGATGCTGTTTACTGTTACTCTTAATGTTCCTGTTTCCTGTTCTTTTATTGTTATTTTGTTTATGTACTGGATTTCTTTGTGTTTTGTGTGTTCTTGTATTTGTTTTATTTATAAAAATAAAAATAAAACAAAAGTTTACTGAGGGCGCACTTATATACAAGGCACTGCTCTATATACAAAAAGCTACACACATATCCACAACTAGTAAATTAATTAATAAATGCAGTAGTCAGGCAGCTAGCTGTCGGTAGGTCGCCACAATAACCTAATAACAGTGGTACACTAGTCAACTTAAGACTGGCTATTACGTTACGCATGCACAAGTCTAGCATCGAGATGTCACTAAGTACAGATAACCTAATGGCACTGGTTCACTAGGGACCTTAAGACTGGCTGTAAATTTATGAACATAGTGGGTAGTGACAATACAATACCAGAGTGGGGGTAAAGTCTCTGTATGGCCATTAATATCACCAGACAAAGTTCTCTCTCCTGCCTTCAGGAAAAATAAGTCACACCTGGAATGACAAATAAGAAGGTATATACTCTTCGTAAATTCGGCAGTTTACAATGTCTTGAAAAATGACAAAGACAAATATTCTATAGATGTATAAGTTCACAACGACTTGACAAACTTATTTATTTATTTATTTATTTATTTATTTATTTATTTATTTATTTATTTATTTATTTATTTATTTATTTATATACAAGAAGGTACATTGGGTTTGTGAGAATACATAGCAAAGTATTTACAATCTTGTAAAGCCACTAGTACGTGCAGCGTTTCGGGCAGGTCCTTAATTTAACAGATAATTTTAAGTAGGTAAATTCTAGCAGAATTAATAAAATGATAACAAATACATTGCAAGAGAAAAAATGAGATGAGAGATTAGTAGGTATATTAAAGCACATTGGTATATTAAAGCTCTGATTGATTACATTGACAGCTTGATTGGTAATTTAAACAAGATTAATAGACACCATACAGCAGATTGACAGCACATATAAGAAGACAGCAATGATCACAATGGTAAAGATGTTCGGATTGGGTACATAAAGATTGGGAGATTGGGTAGCAATAGATAGAGTGCAATTTTAAAGCAAAAGGTAAAAACTATGAAGATGAAATTAGGTACTTTTTAGTATTGTTTATGTATGACGCAAAAGTTGGACAGCTTTTCAATTCAATAGGGAGTGAGTTCCATAAACTGGGTCCCTTAACTTGCATAGAGTGTTTACACAGATTGTTTGACTCTGGGGATAGCAAAGAGATATTTATTTCTGGTGTGGTGATAATGGGTCCTATTACATCTGTCCATGGAGAGTTTCAGAGCAGGATTTGCATTTAAAAACAGGGTTTTGTAAATGTAGTTGACACAAGAGAATTTGTGGAGTGAGATTATGTTTAGGGAGTTAAACAAGGAAGCTGAGTGTTGTCTGAAAGCAGTATTTGTTATTATTCTGATAGCAGATTTTTGCTGGGTGATGATGGACTTGAGGTGGTTTGCAGTGGTTGAACCCCCATGCACAGATACCATAATTAAGATAGGGATAGATTAGTGCATAATATAGAGAGATGAGAGCAGAGTTAGGTACATAATATCTGATTTGGGAGAGTATACCAACTGTTTTAGAGACTTTCTTAGTTATGTGTTGTATGTGGGTACTGAAGTTGAGTCTCTTGTCTAGGAATAGGCCGAGAAACTTTCCATCATTTTTATTGCTAATGTTTACATTGTCTATCTGAAGCTGAATTGCATTTGTAGATTTGCTTCCAAATAATATGTAGTAGGTCTTTTCTATGTTAAGTGTTAGTTTGTTGGTTGACATCCATAAGTGGACTTTTTTTAGTTCATTATTAACAACATTATTTAGTGTATGTGGGTTGGGGTTAGAGTAGATGAGGGTAGTATCATCAGCAAACAAAATAGGTTTCAGAACACAGCAAAGTCAATTACTTGTCTTCCTAACGTTAGAGTTACAATATCTGGAAATGTGGCAGAATCAGAATTTCCTATCAGAAGTTTAAGTTCCCAGACCAGGAATTTGACTAAGTCTATAAACGAGAAAATTCAGCTATGTCCAAAAACCATGAAATTTGTCAAAGAAAGTTACGACACTGGTTTTAGTGCTTTTATTTTCACATGGAATAGGAACCATTCACTCCTAAGTATTTTAGTGATAGACCCTGAATGTTTGGATAATGTGTGGGATTTTGGTTAATTAAATTAAAGAGGTTTTGAGATTGGTTTGAGTTTATGAAGGAGTGAAATATCAGACAGTTTTATATATTAGAGAACTATTCCGCAGTTTGGCTAAATGACGATCGATCGTTTCCATGCCAGACGTAAGAACACTTTGATGCTCACAGTGTTGGAAATCCTCTATGATAATATAATGTTAGTCTTCTATTTCTAGAACAAAATAGCAGATTTTTGCTGGGTAATGATGGGCTTCATGTGCAAGATGCTTTTTTTTTGGCATGAATTTTTTTCGTGTTTTATCTTAATCTACTTGTTATATACTTCGACTTTGTCTAAATGCTCAACATTGTAACAACAAAATTATCAAGAACAAAAGTAAATTAAATAATTGTTTTTCTTTTGCTATTTTCAAAAAAATAATTCAGACTTCAAATATACCGATTTCTTTTCTTTTCAACATGCTATCAGAAAATCATATAATGTTCATCTTGTTAAAGGGGAATACTTCCATCAAGTATAGTTTGTTGTATCAAACATTTAAATAAACACTTCCAATTACGTGCTAAATATAGACAATTAGAAATAGTCTATATTCCAAAAGTTTTGCGTTTATTTGAAAATTATGTAGTGTTACGGTCCCCTCTCCTATTTCTCCCCAGAGCCAAAGTTAAGAGTCATATCTTCTTACCTTGCAGGTTCCCTGAGATACAGAGAAGCATTTGATATGAGAGGCTACTAAATAGATTACATATTTATGGAAAAATTGTCAGTTATAAGTTTTGCAGGTGAGGGGGCTTACGCCCCTAATTCATACAAAATGGCAACGTCTCTTTCGGATTGGCGTTAAGACGTGAGGGCGTCAGCAGGCTGGTGATTGGCTGGCCGTGGTCACGTGACGTGACAGACCAATTAAAGCCTGCTGTGACATCTCTGAGAGGCCTGGCTCAAGACCTGCAGGTCACTGCGCTAGCAGAGATTCACAGACCATCGACGCTAGCTGAAGTGCGTTAGTGAGCTCTCGAGAGTGGAGGATTTAGGAGCCTCGCTCAGTGGATTTGAGCAGCCTAATGCAGTCTACCATCGGCGTAGAGGATTAGTGTACTCCCGGGGAGCACGAAGAAGCCGAGTTTAGTGGGCGAAAGAAGGCCAAGTTCTCGTGGCTGTTAGTCTGTGACGGAGGTGAGCGGCGACGCTGGGAGGGCAAGTTTGACATCCTTCGGGTCCTTCCCCAGTACGACGTGCAGAGCTGCTGTGACCGGGTCACATCTACTGAAGTCCCAGGAGGGAAGCATCTTGTTGGATTGATGAGAAAACATCACGGTGAAGGAGCGAGTGTGGAAAGCGGCGTGCTCAGTGACGAATGGTTGGACCAGCTTGGGAGATCTGAAGCCAGGGAATAGGAACGGCGATGACACGATTCTCCACGATGCCAGAAGACCTGTGACACGCAACCAGAACGCCGAGCAACCTGGGAACCGGTGACCTGGGAACCGGTGGACACGCGTCGATGGACAGGAATGTTTAAGGTTGATTATTATTTTCCTCTTATTACCCCTTGATGACTAGGCTAGATAGGCCCTAGCATATATATTATATTAGTGTGTTTATTATTATGTTAGTAGTAGGTTAGGCTGCAAGGCAGTCCAGTATTTTCTACTACCAGGAGAAGACAGCGTGGGAACGTGTGTGGCAGAGCTGGTGGACGAGAGATCTACGTCGACGGAGCTGCCCCCCTACAGAGGGTCCCAAGTATCATTTTGAATTTGCCCACCTGTCCGAGTTGCCAGAGGTGGGGAGAGGAGAGCTGCAAACGTTCTCCTGTTCATTTATTTATATATATATATACTAGCTGTACCCGCCTACGCATTGCTGAGCCACAGCAACCTTTCCCCCCTGTCTCCTAGTCCTCCCCAACATTACCCCCCCTTCCCCGATCCCTCGTTCTCCCAACCATTCCTCACTCCCCCCATCCCCTCGTCCTCCCAACTATTCCTCACTTCTTCGTTCATTTTTCCTCTCATCATCCCCTCGTCCTCCTAATCATTCCCCACTCCACCATCCCCTCATCCTCCACATTATCTCCCACTCCTCCATCCTCTCGTCCTCTCTACCATTCCCCTCCACCCCCATCCCCTCGTCCTCCCTACCATTCCCAACTCTCGTCCCCTCGTCCTTCCCACCATTCCTCACTCCCTCGTCTGATAATCTAACGATTTGATGTTCCCATCAGAAAATTGGGAACATCAAATGATCTGGGGCTAGATTCACGAAGAAGTTACACAAACACTTACGAACCTGTATATCTTTTCTCAATCTTTGGCGGCTTTGTTTATTAATTAAACAATTAATGAGCTCCGAACCACCAGGATGTTGTTTATAACAATAACAACAGTTGATTGGCCAGTTTTCATGCGTTTAAACTGTTTAATACATGTATCCAAAGTCATCAAAGATTGAGGAACGATGTACATGTTCGTAAGTACTTGTGTAACTGCTTCGTGAATCTGGCCCCAACTGTTCCCATCATTGAAATATTAGAAAAACAGTTAAAAAAAGATAAGAAAAATATTGAAAAAAAATTAAAACAAACAAACAAAAACAGCTCTGGTAAACAAAACAGCTCAATTCCAATGCAATGTCACACAAACTAATTAAATCAAAATGAAAATAAATCGAAATTTATGAAAATTCAATTTATCAATGAAATCGGAAACATTGAAATGGAATCATAACATTTAGTATAGCATGTTTTGGTCTTTGTGCAACAGATGGGGCTATTTTTTAAAAATGCATGTTTTTACCTGTCACAGGAGTGGGATCTATATAGTAGGTATATAAAAAATGCGTGTATTCGATTGGAACGTTGTATCAAAATTTCAAAGCAGTTGGTGAAGAACTTTCGGACATTACAGTGTGTGTTGCTCTTATGTCCAACAGATTTAAAAAAATATCATGTTTTTTCAGGTAGGTATATAAAAAGACGCGCCTATTCGAATGCAGAGTTGTGTCAAAATTTCAAAGCAATCGGTAAAGAGGTTGCGAAACATTATCTCACATGAAGGACACATGAAAAACACAGTTTAAAAAACAAACATGCTTTTTACTGACACAGACATGACATCTATATTGTATGTATACATAAACCTGCTCGGATGCGAATGGAACGTTGTGTGAAAATTTAAAAACAATCTGTGAAAAAATTTGGAGATTAGCGATTATGAAAAGATGAACATTTCCAATTTTATTTATATAGATAGGTAGCGTGAGTTGTTCTTATGTAAAACAGATGGTGTTGTTTCTTAAAAAAATATGTTTTTACCTGTCACAGGTGGCATCTATACTTATACTTATGAAATGAATGGTATGGTAAACAACACTGCTCAATTCCAACGCAAAGTCACACAAAATAATTAAATAAAAATGAAAATAAATCATAATCTATGAAAATTCAATTTATCAATGCAATCGGAAACACTGAAAAAGAATTTTAACATATTTAGTACTAGCTGTACCCGGCCACACATTGCTGTGGTTCAGCATGGCATGTGCGTAGCTGAGCCACAGCAACCTTTCCCCTTCTCTCAGTCCTCCCCACCATTTCCCCCTTCCCTGTCCCCTCGTCCACTCCCCCATCTCCTTTTCTTCCCAGCCATTTCCCAACTCCCCCGTCCCTTCGTCCTCTCCACCATCTCTGACTCCACTGTCCCCCCGTCCTCCCTACCATTCCCACCATCCCCGGTTCCCTCGTCCTCTCCACCATCCCCCACTTCCCTGTCCCCTCGTCTTCTCCTCTTTTCTACATTGTCCTGTCCCCATGACTGCACCATCCCCTACTCTCCCGTCCCCTCGTCCTCCCCACCATTACCCTCCCCCCCCCCTCTTCCCTGTCATCTCGTCTCCCCAACATCTCCCACTCTCATCTCCTCGTCCTCCTCACAATTCGCCACTCCCTCAAATGATCTGATGTTCCCATCACTGAAATATGAGAAAAACAGTTAAAAAAAAATGAAAAACAGTGAAAAAAATTAAAATATAAACTATACTCATGAAATGAATGGTATGGTAAACAACACAGCTCAATTCCAATGCAATGTCATGCAAAATAATTAAATCAAAATGAAAATAAATCAAAATTATGAAAATTCAATTTATCAATGAAATCTGAAACAATGTAATGGAATCGTAACATATTTGGTTGCTCTTACGTGCAACAGGTGGCGCTGTTTAAAAAAGTGTTTTTACCTGTCACAGGTGTGGCATCTATACTTGTACTCAAAAAATGAACGGTATGGTAAAGAACACAGCTCAATTCCAATGCAATGTCTCACAAAATAATTATATCAAAATGAAAATAAATCAAAATCTATGAAAATTTAAATTGTCAATGCAATCAGAAACATTGAAATGGAATTGCAAAACATTTAGTATAGTGTGTGTTGCTGTTACGTGCAACAAATGGCCCTGTTTTTTAAAAACAGCTTGTTTTTACCTGCCACAGGTGTGGCATCAATATTGGGTATATAAAAATGAGCGCATATTCAAATGGAATGTTGTGTCAAAATTTCAAAGCAAACGGTCAAGAACTTTTAGAGATTACAGCGCCTGTTGCTTCTACATGCAGCAGATGGCGCTGTTTATTAAAAAAAAGAATGGGTTTACCTGTCACAGTGTGGCATCTATCCTTATAATTACGAAATGGTATAGTAAAGAACACTGCTCAATTTCAAAGCAATGTTACACAAAATAATTAAATTAAAATGAAAATAAATCGAAAACTCTGAAAATTCCATTTGTCATTGCAATTGGAAACATTAAAATGAAATCGTAGCATATTTGGTATTGCGTGTGTTGCTATTTCGTTCAACAGATGGCACAGTTTAAAAAAGCACGTTTTTATCTGTCACAGGTGTGGCATCTATATAGTAGGCATATGAAAACATGCACATATTCGAATGGAATGTTATGTCCAAATTTCAAAGCAATTGTTCAATAATTTTTGGAAATTACAATGTGTGTGTTGCTCTTATATCCAACAGATGGCTGTCTTGTTTAAAAAAAAAAAAAATTCCTGTCACAGGTAAGACATGTATATAGTAGGTATATAAAATCATGCATCTATATGAATGCAACGTTGTGTCTAAATTTCAAAGCAATCGGTAAAGAGGTTTTGAAGATTTCCCTCACATGAAAAACACATGAAAATCAGTTTTTAACAAAAAGCATGTTTTTTCCTGTCACAGATGTGACATCTATATAGCATGTATATAAAAACCCGCTCGGATGGGATTGGAATGCTGTGTGAAAATTTCAAAGCAATCAGTGAAGAGCTTTCGGAGATTAGCGATTTTGAGAAAATGAACATTTCCATTTTTCTTTATATAAACTAGCTGTACCCACCAAGCGTTGCCGTGGCTTAGTCTGATTAAATGGACAAGAAAGAAAAGAAAAAGTGCACGTATTTAATATGTTTAATTTCACAATGCTTGTGGGTATACAATATTTCTTGTTGTTCCATTGTCTGTGGAGATATAGAGATTGTCCGGTTTGCCGACTCTAGAACACACAACATATAATTGTCCATGTGAGAAGCAATCCGTGTCAGATATATAAACCGCACAATTCTATAGAGTGGCCCTGAGCTTTGTTGATGGTGATTGCAAACGCTAATCGAATTGGAAATTACAATCTCTTAAATTAAAATGGCAAATCCATTGGAATCATAGGAATGCGAGGAATGAGAACATCTTCACCTTTGAAAGGTCCTGTCAAGATTGTTGCTTCTAAGACGTTGCTGATTATTTTTTTTTATTTCAACCGGCGTGCCGTTGCAAAGCTTTGGCTGGTTGATATTTTGTAACATGATAATTGGCACACCGCTTCTTAATTGCAGTACGTGCGGTGGTATCCCTGGCCGTTCGAGTGAATTCCAAAATTCTGTTGGATAATAAACCGCTTCATCTGCTTCCACAACAGTGTTGACGGACTTGCATGTGACTACCTCGCTTTGGATGTTAGATAGAATATTATTGTGAAGTTAGTAGACGTCTTTTTTCTTGGCCGCAAGAATAGCTCATACACTCAGCCAATCGTGAATTTTATAATTGGTTTGAATATTGGGAAATGCTCTTTCAACCAATTCTTCTATTGTCATCACTAATTTGCAGAAGTTATGAGTCAATGAAATTCGTCCTGAGGTCAGATAAACCGGCACGTTTCCGTTCCCAATTTCCAGCAACTGATGTGAGAATATCTCAGGTGATGGATCGTTTCTCAGCTGGACACGCATATTTGTAGTTAAATTTAACGTCTTTACGTGGCGCCACAAAGTAGAGTATTTCAGGCATGCATTTATTTCATCCGCTGGTGTCGATTAAGGAATTACAGGTAATGTTTGCATGAAATCTCTGGCAAGCAATATTAATGTGTTCCCAAATGGTCTGATGTCCCCACGCAAATCTTGCAATGATCGATCAAGAGCCTCTTAGCAATTTTTTGTGGGCCAATGTGCATTCATCCCAAACAATAAGTTGCTATTTCTGCAATATTTTTCCCATGCCGGATGCTTTAGAAATGTTGCACAGGGGAGTTTCAATGAATTGCATGTTCAATGACAATTTCAAAGCCGACTGAGCAGTTCTTCCACCTGGTAGCAAAGGCGCAGCTATTCCAGAAAACGCAAGAGCAAGGTAATGCCATTTTGTGATCGAATTGCTGCCAAAATCAATCTAAATAGGTTTGTTTCAGCAGTTGCTGAAAACAAACCTGGCGCATCTAAGAAGAAGATTTCTCCATGCCCGTTATTGACAGTTTTTATTATTTAATCGTAAATGCCTTTTTGCTCATGCTTTATCTTAGGAATATTTGATTGCACATATGATCCCAATCAAGATGAATATACCCGTGTTATAATTTTGTCCACGACGCAATTCTACATCCGAACTAAGCAGTAGCAGATCGATTCGATGATGACATTCCCTACTGAGAACGTTGTTTGCGATTTCTAAGCACAAATCTTCAATCATTATCAACGCTTCGTTGTAGATTTCTGCTGTGAAAGCCGTGTTCATATTTGAATTTTCCTTCGTATTCAATGAACAATATCTTCAGCCATGTGCGATTAATAATTCTCTCATAACTCTGTTGGATTTTTTTTAGGGATATTCCTGCACGGGCTCTAGGCCTCTGGCTGGCCCACTAAGTGTTGCTTGTTTCTGTTTTACTTGGGCGGAGTATGAGTATTTATGACTTGTATAGTCGCTTCAGTAAGATTTTGCCATATGTGTTTAACAACTTCTTCTTCTCTGTTGAATCTAAGTTTAAATCTTAATGGGTTCGTAACTCTGCATTGTGTTAGATAATGTTCCAATAGTCTGTCGGTCATTTCTATACAGTGCTGACATTACTCTGTTGGAGATCAAGGAGAGCAGGCAGTCAATATGATTGAAAACAATGCACGAATTTGATTTGGATGTGACCTGTTGAACGAGTTAATAATGCACACATCACAGTGTCGGTCGTTCTCCAATAAATTCAGAGCATGATGATCACTACAGAAAGTGGCATGTGTAACGCCGTTCTCAAATCTCAATTGCTGGAAAGACGTTTAACCGGGCACATTTATCAACAGCATGTGAAGAAAGAAGTATTCATCTTGATTGGGATGCACGGTGTACAGTCTGCCTATCGTAGTTTGTTTGAATATGCCAGATTGTCCGTCGACTCGATCTCATCGTTTTCGTCGTTCAAATTATTTTCTACAGGCAATCCATGCGTAATACGTAGGCCCTTCCGAATACAGCAGTGTTTTCGCCAACGCGTCATTTTGACAAAATGTGAAGACCGTAGTAAATGTTGTAGCCGTTGGATTCATGGTTATTTGTGGCACATATGTAGATGTGAAATAAATGCATTGTCCATTTTCTTGTTTCCAAAACAAAAAATACTAACGAAATATTTCAATTCAAACGCAGATCAATCAACACAGCTCAATTCCACTGCCAATTGCACTGAAAAATAAGAACAACTAAAAAAACTAAATGAAAAAATAAAAAATAAAAAATAAGCTATACTCATGAAATGAACGGTATATTAAAGAACATAGCTCAATTCCAACGTAATGTCACGCAAAATAATTAAATCAAAATGAAAATCAATCAAAATCTATGAAAATTAAATTTAACAAGGCAATTGGAAACATAAAACTGGAATCGTAACATATTTAGAATAGCGTGTGTTGATTTTACGTCCAACAGATGGCGCTGTTTTAAAAATATTTTTTTTACCTATGTGTGACAGCTATATAGTACATATATAAAAACACGCACGTATTCATATGGAATGTTATGTCAACATTTCAAAGCAATCGGTGAAGAACTTTCGGAGATTACAGCGTGTGTTGCTCTTACATCCAACAGATGGCGCTGTTTTTTAAAAAAGCATGTTTTTTCCTGTCACAGGTGAGGCATGTATATAGTACGTATATAAAATCGCGCGCCTATACGAATGCAACATTGTGTCAAAATTCCAAAGCAATTGCTAAAGAGGTTTGAATATGAATCAATTCAGTGGCCCTTACATGAAAAACACCAGAAAAACACAGTTTTTCACAAAAAGCATGTTTTTTCCCATCACAGGTGTAACATCTATATATTATGGATGTAAAAACCCGCTAGGATGCGAACGGAATGTTGTGTGAAAATTTCAAAGCAATCGGTGAAGAACTTTCGGAGATTAGTGATTTTGAACAAACGAACATATCCATTTTTATTTATATTGTGTGTGTGTTGCTGTTATGTGCAATAGATGGGGCTGTTTTAAAAAAAATAAGCATGTTTCTACCTGTCACAGGTGTGGCATCTATGTAGTAAGTATATAAAAACATGTGCGTATTCGAATGGAACGTTGTGTCAAAATTTTAGAGCAACTGGTGAGGAACTTTCGGAGATTAAAGCATGTGTTGCTCTTACGTCCAACAGATGGCGCTGTTTAAAAAAAAAAAAAAACGTGTTTTCCTGTCATAGGTGAGGCATGTATATAGTAGGTATATAAAAAACATGCGCCTATACAAATGCAACGTTGTGTCAAAATTTCAAAGCAATCGTTAAAGAGGTTTCAAAGATTTCCCTCACAAGAAAAACACATCAAAAAACAGTTTCTAAAACAATCATGTGTTTTTCCCTTCACAGACATGACATCTATATAGTATGTATATAAAAAACCGCTCGGATGCGAATGGAACGATATGTGAAAATTTCAAAGTAATCGGTGAAGAACTTTCGGAGACTAGCGATTATGAACAAACGAACATTTCCATTTTTATTTATATAGATATCTATATGCTTATTTCCTTACATGCTTAATGTAGCTCTTAGTATAATGAACTTTGTATCATTTTTTACTGATGTGTTTAAGTGCGCCCTCCATCTCTCTTTGAGCATTATATAAGTGATACTATGTATGCACCACGCTATCATGATTATTATTATTATTGGAAACATCCTACTGGCTGGTAACACTTGAGTAACACTGGAATTTATGGAAATGTACCCTAGGCACGTAACACTGAGTAACACTATGATGTTGACAATGTACTATTGTCTGGCGACTCAGAGTTTAACCACTGAGCTGCATTGCTGGGATGGAGAGTTTCAAACCCAGCTGGCGACCTTATAAGTAGTTGAGTGACACAGGTGTGTGACAAGTGACCTGTGACCCTTTGTTATGGCGGGTAAGACTAGAAGAAAGTGCTGTAGCTGCAGATACAACGACTTGAGGTTAGTACCGAGTCTTCCGTTACTCTTCCTCGGGTACAAGGCCGGATCGCAAGTAGCAGTTCCACCTGTGGTTCAACTGAAGGGCTCCCAGGGCAATCAATGGCACACAAGTGTGTGGGAGCAAAGAACCGCGGCGGTGGTCATTGCGTGGTACTCATCTTACAAACTGACACGACCCAGTATGCCTCGTAGCACTAGACAACTTTTAGATTGAAGGAAGTTTCAAATAATATGTGAAAATTATGAGAATCGACTAGTAATTTGTAGCTCTAAATAAATTTAAAGTTGTAATTTTCTTTTTCAAAAATAATTGAAAATTAAGTTCTCGACAATTCTTTAGATTAATCTATGTTGCAAATTTTCTTCTAACTAACTTCTTCAATATATATTGCAAGGCACATGTACTCGAATATATGAAAGATCTAGGTCAATATATCTTGGATCGAATTGGGAAAAGTTATTAAATAAAAGAAGAAAGTGAATTCCTTATATTTACTGTGAATAAATACATATATACATAAATATTAATTATAGAAAATTTTTTCACCGTTACTTCAATACATTGGCTTTATTAGCACTGTTGTATCATGTATTGGCACCTGTGTTATGATGCCATCATTTATTTGCATTGTATGCAGTAATATTTGGGATCTAGGGTTTACAAAACAATAAATATTAGGAGCTTTATTGAGTGCAGTGCCAGCCACTGCCTCCTTTCACAGCCATAAATGGCACTGACTCATGTGCCAGGGAATTGCCTGGCAGTGCACTAACAGCATAGTTACATACGAGGTGTGTAGAAGGAGGAGCTGTGATGCAGGGTGGCATCACCTGAGGCCATGCTCCTCCTCGCTTCAACCCGTTCTCGCACTTTCGTATAATCAATATTAACTTATTAAATACGTGCATATGTGACATACTAAACATACTAGTTTACCTTGAAAAGCTTCATAGAAAACACCGACCTTACCTAACCTTCTTAGTATGTTAAGATAAGCATCTTATTGCTTTGTAATTACAATTATTACTTAACCTATTATAGGTATAGGTTAAGTAATAATTGTAATTACGAAGTAATAAGATGCTTATCTTAACGTACTAAGACGGTTAGGTAAGGTCAGTGTTCTCTATGAAGCTATTCAAGGTAAACTAGTATGTTTAGTATGTCACATATGCACGTATTTAATAAGTCAATATTGACTGTAAGAAAGTGCGAGAACGGGTTGCTCGCTTGTACTGGCGTGCATTCTCGTGCCATTTCACTCTTCCTTTACTGTTGTTTTGTTTCGTATGTCATCGTTAAAATGATAACGAAAAGAAGGTAGCAACAAAACACCAAAGGAACAAAAGAAGCAATGCGAGAAGCAACACAATGATTGTGAGGGAATCTAGATTCCCTCAGCTAGTTTTCCTAGTTTCTAGATTAGGCTAGTCGCTCTAGGGACTCTAGAATCTGAAGCTTTCAAACTAACATATAATTGTGGGGTGTTGAATGAAAGCTTATGTTATGGACTATCATTTGTGAGTAGTCAGAAGTCTGTGATTGCTCTGTAGAGAGAATTACAGAGATTTTCCTGTTTCTGTGAAATAGGATGAGGAGGGGAGAGTGTAGTGGTATGAGAGGATACTTGACTAAAACCGTTAGAGGTGGGGAGAGAGTGGGGTGAACGTTGCCCCCCCCCCCCAACATGTGAGACATTGCGCCTCGTCTTTAGGCCTCCCCCTCCTTGTGACGTCACAGGACACTTGAGGGTGAGTGAGGCTGTGATTGGTAGCGGCACGAGGGAATAGTGCCGGCTTCGTGCTGATTGGTCAAGACAAAGTAGGGAGGAGGTATGGGGATTTTGAGTTTCCTTAGCCCGGGAAATCGTCAGTCTGAGCAGGGTAGCAGGTGGACGAGGACGTGTCTGGGTGGAGGGGGGAGTTTTCCCCCTCCACCCCCGTTAATCGCGGACGTTACTGTGTTAACTAGCAGGGATAGAACTCCTGCCATCCCGGGTTGTGTCTAGGCCCAATTTTCGTGAAATTGGAGGGCCGACGAGGTACGGAAGGACCAGTAAAATAGCCTCAGAGACAGTGGGCACCCATGAGGCAGCTGGCAGAGCCTCATGGGGTAACAGGTGGTTCAAATAACCTGTCTAGTGTTGATGATAATTGGCGGAGTACGTACAGGGCCTTCGAGTGTAATTGTGGTGAGATTACAGGCCCCTGTGGGACTTTGAATTCCGCCAGGCGGCGTCAGTGTGGGGACGCCTCCGGCCATTGTCACCCCAGTGTAGAGCAAGGCAGGCTCTGGTTTGCTGGAGGTGTGGGTGATTCCTCAACCACGTGTGTATGCCCGGGGGCCACCCCAGGCCGCCCGGCCGCATGGCCCGGCCACCCGCCCGCCCGCGCCGGCTACCCCACCCGCCTGCCCGCGCGCCGGCTACCCCCCCCCCCTTTCAGCTCGGGAGGGGCGCTGTGGGCCACGCGGTGGCCACATGCCTTGGCCACCTCCTTGGGCCACTTGGCCACTTTCCCGGGACAGCCTAGGGCCACATCTTGTCGACGCATGAGGAGCAAGCTAAGTGTTGACAGCTAGAGTGGTAGTGACCTGGGAAATGAGTGAAAGGAGAGAAAAAACGTGAGTACAATCCCCAGTGTAACAGTGTCTCAGTATTAGTGGAAATTCACTGTAAAGCTGTGTTGTCCCATAGCCTTGCCAGGCTAGGGAAGCAGCTGAGAGACAGCTGTCTGTAGCACGTCCAGGTGACTGGTAGGGCGGTACCTGGAGATAGATGTTGTACACGGGACCACACTGCAGTTGTATATATATATATATATATATATATATATATATATATATATATATATATATATATATATATATATATATATATATATATATATATATGTGTGTGTGTGTAGACTGACTCGAGTATGTAACCGGTCAGTGTAGAGATTTACCATATAAGTGATCCAGGCTGTCGATTTTATGTAATCGTTCAGACTGGATTAATGCCATAGAGTACCGTATATAATTGTATCATTAGAGGTAGGCAGGCCAGGTTGCAGGGATGTCAGTGGGTACCCCTGAGGTCTGTGTAGTTAGAGATACATTTACCTGATGATATAATTTTCATTGATTATTTGAATGCCATTTCTGTGTTCATTTGCATGTTTATGTACTGTGTTGTGTGGTGAGTCAGTAGATGTGATTGCTGACTGATTGCCTAATGATGTCATTAGCATGTGGGGTATGCTGATGGCATCATTATGTTTTAGGGTTGTGCAGTGTTGTTATCAGTTTATACGATATTATTGCCCTAGGAACTGTGTTGAGGGTTTAAGGGACCTCTAGGATTATTCAGGGGAATTCACAGTGCTTAATGAGAGCAGGCAATTGATGGGGTAATTGCCTTGCTGAGGTAAGAGTGTGTTCACAGTAGTCCTTTGCAACGGTTGCAAGATAAGGGGGGCAGTAATATTGGTATACTCTTGTGTGTTGCACAACCGTGTGTCATTATTGTGTGGGCACAGTAATTAACGAGTTGCAGTAGCCGCAACCGTATGTGGGCAGTGCATTTGTGTTGTTGCATGCCATTGTAGTGTGACCTATGTAACACTGGGGTTACTTTGTTTCTTTAAGTTGTGTTGAGGACTTAAGGATTCAGTGAGTTAATAATTGGGGAATTAACTGGATAAGGGGTGCACACTTATTGTGGAGTGAGTGAGGGCTGTTATGAGAGAGAACAGCGTTGAGCTTGAGTGAGATACGTCTCTGGAGAAATTAATTGTCCGTGTGACAACTAATTGACCACTCTAGCTAATTATGTAATAAGCCTTCTCATCATGAATTCACGTAGTGAGAGAGGATCTGTCAGAGTCTGTCAGTATTTGTGTTAACGTAATTTGCTCGTGACTAATTACCTTTCTGTGGTATAGCAATTAGTGGCTCATGTTAATTAGTGGAGTAATGAACATCTGGAGAGCTCCGATGACCCGGTAAAACGAGGTCATGGAGCTAGCATGAATTGTTGTATTAATCATATCCTATCCTGAGGTAATCTTGAGATGATTTCGGGGCTTTTAGTGTCCCCGCGGCCCGGTCCTCGACCAGGCCTCCACCCCCAGGAAGCAGCCCGTGACAGCTGACTAACACCCAGGTACCTATTTTACTGCTAGGTAACAGGGGCATAGGGTGAAAGAAACTCTGCCCATTGTTTCTCGCCGGCGCCTGGGATCGAACCCGGGACCACAGGATCACAAGTCCAGTGTGCTGTCCGCTCGGCCGGCCGGCTCCTCCGGTAATATTGGTAATATTATCAGGATAATATTATCCTGTCTGAGGACAGTGGATTAGTGGCACATCTTGTTAATTAGGGGTAATTAACTCCTTTCCCGTGAATTCACAGTGTTTGATGAGACCTGCTTAGGCAGTGCGGAGTGAGACGTATTTATGGATGATTAATTATCGGTCCTGGTGACAGTTAATTAATTTTTCGGAGTTAATTAGGGAATTAACACTCACTAGTAATTTTTTGACACAGACTGTTGAGAAGCTACCAAGTTAGGGTAGGGTTAGTTAACGTAACTCAATGGGGATGTAATTAGTGGTCCGTTTGACCTTAATTAAGAATTACTCACTGAATACTTGCTAGGAGTCAAGTGTGATGTAATATATGTTTGAGTTATTGTTAACAAGAGAGACAAGTGTTAATGATTAACGTAGAGTATCATCATGTTGTTGTCTAGTGTGAGACAATTGTTTGTGATTACCATAGTACTTTGTTGCTGACTGCTGCAATCAGTCAATTAATGTAATTAATCACTTCAGGCAATTTCTTTTGGTTGTCGTCTGGTGATGAGAGTAGAGTAATCTAGGGATTTGTGGAGGTGTGTCCCAGAATCCCGCCTTGCCTGTCTTTGTTACTATTTACAGGGCAACTTCTTGTAGGGAGTTGCAAAGAGTGTTCACACTGGGTTGTGATAGGGGGGGTTACTGTTGGACTCCCCGCCTAATTACGTGGGTCTCTCCTGGGGGGCGGGAGGACCCCTAAGCTTGTGATTATAGTAGCTGTCAGGGAAACCGAGACACTATTGATTGCATGCTTGTGTATTCAGTGGATATCCTTCATTTGTTCAGTTAGTTCATGTTGTCAGCCCGAAGTGTAAGCAAGATGCTGTCACTTCTCGAGGGGCTGTTGAATAGCTGTGTTGCAAATGCCACTTGATGGACAATAACGTAACCATTCGCTGTGGTGTAACTTAGTCTGTGATATTTTTCTTTGATTTGCAATATTGCGTCATCAGTGGGCACACCTGTGTTCAGGTTAGTTCAGTATGCAGCCTCACAGCAAGGGTTGCTATTTAGCTGTTTGTTATCGTGCCACTGGATGGACATTAACGTAACGTAAACTCGGTAATGTAGTAGTTAGTCACTTGTTATTAATAAATTGTTATGTTATAGAAAACGGTCTTTGATGTCAACCCTTCAACCATATTATTCCACCATATTTCTGCATATTACGATTAAATGTTGATGTGATCTTCATATGACGGCTGTTCTTGGGAATTCGAATTCCAATTCATAGCGCCACATCAAATATAAATATTTGATTGTGAGAACCCGTCGGTTACCCTTTATTAGTTTTAACGTCCTGTTTAACTAGGAGGAGCCAGCGGCCTATTGTGGACAGGTTTTCACCCCTGGTGGTGGAGGCCTGGCGGTTTGCTCCCGCTTTTCCTTTTTCTATTGGACTCATGCTTAACTGCCGTGAGCAGCCTTTAAACTTGTAGTCCACCTCCTAAGGGAGGTAGGCATAGAAAAAAATCTCACAATGATACAATGATGCACCACATACCGAGCCTGTTGACAGGTCTCCTCACACACACACACACACACAGACACACACACCGTCATTTTGCCTCAGGCAACGTCGTAGTTACCAACGTCCAAAATAAGCATTTTATATAAAGAGTTTCCCAAAAATCTGATTGTTAGAACACAATCAGGTATGGCAGGAATGACACCGACAAAAATGGCCGAGAATTTTGTGTTGGGGTGGAGGAATAGTAGTTATTTATTCCTAAAATAGTTAATATATAACATAAAGAAACGACCCTTTCATGAAAATAATGCCTGAAGCTACGAGATGGTTTACACAATTTTTTATATATATTTTTTTTATTTTTTGTCAAAATATATAGAATTCTAAAGCACCCTTCAGGTGATTTGTAGTATTAAAAAATAGATGCACAGATAATATATATCAGATGCAGATAGATTAGCGAGCAGTATAGTTGGCAGAGAGCGGGGGGGGGGGGGGGGGGGAACATAATATCTGATTTTGGAGAGTATACTGACAGTTTTTTGTTAACTTTTTGGCTAAGTGTTGTATGTGGGTATAGAAGTTTAGTCTCTTGTCTATGTATAGGCCAAGGAACTTTCTATAATTTTTTATGCTAATATTAGCATTGTCTATCTGAAAGGGAATTTCGTTTGATGATTACTTCCAAAATAAATATAGCAGGTCTTTTCTATGTTTAATGTGAGTTTGTTGGTTGACATCCATGAGAGAACTTTCTTTAATTTGTTATTTACAACATTATTTAGTGTGTGTGGATCATTTATTTATAACCGCTCCAGAGGGGGGAGAGGGGGGGGGGCTTACTTAGTTATTTTAATGCTCCTCTCACTTGGGGTACTGAAGTCACGTACCTGCGCCGTCATCTTCCTCGTCCTCTCGCTGGCGCTGTAGACACTTGCAGCCCAGTGGAGCTTCCCCTTGCCTCACTTCCAGTAGATTCGGCCCGGCCGTCGCTGCTCGCTTGATGTAGAACGCGGTCTGCCGGTCGTCCCCGACGTCTCCAGCCCCATGTCCGTTCGTGCTACAGACTCTTGAATATAGAGCTCTTGACTCTCTATCCCGGCCAATCCTTGCTTCCTGGCACTCCACGGGATGTCTGCAGTATTAAAGCGATGCTTAAATCCACTGGTAGGGGCTTTCTGGCCTCAAGACCTGGAGCTCACTCGAGCGCGTCTACACTCTAGGGCGGCTTGTGACGTACTCCTCCGCCCAGGCGTCAGCCGTCCCTGGAAGCCTTCTGTCTCGTGACGTCACACCGCCCGTAGGCTCTCGGTATTGGTTACGTCCGGCACATGATCTCACCTGGCCAATCAAGTGCCGGGAGGTGTCACGACGTTTTGGAGGGAAACAGAATGTCTGCGCCATTTGTGCCCCAAAAGGGCGTAAGCATTATCATACTTAAATGGCAATTTTACAGCCAACCTGATAACGCTCCACACTCTCACGCATATGAAAATATTCCCTGGATATCAGAGAACGCTCAGGTTATGGAGATATGACTCTTCAAGCTGCGTTAGGAGAAATATAGGGGTGGGACACCGTCACATACACCTCCCCTTAAAATAAGAGTCATATCTGATTAGTGCACACGGGAAAGGGCATCTGCCACTACATTCTCTTTTCCCTTAATGTGCCTTATCTGTAACCAATATTCCTGCAGAAGTAACGCCCATCTCGTTAACCTCTGGTTTGAATTCTTCATCTTGTACAGGAAGGTCAATTGGTTGTGGTAAGTGAATACTAGTACCGGTCCCACACCTCCTCCCACATATACATCGAAATGCTTTAGAGACATGACCAAAGCCAGGGCCTCTTTCTCGACGGTACTGTAGGCGCGCTGGTACTTTACAAACTTCTTTGAGTAGAAGGCCACTGGTCTGTGTACCTCGTTCCCTTCTTGGGCCAACATGGCTCCTATTCCCACGTCACTGGCGTCGGCATATAGTATGAATATCGCCAAGAACTTTGGGGATATCAGAACAGGGGCCTCTGTCAACAGGTTCTTCGTCTTTTCAAAAGATTCCTGGCAGGCCTCCCCCACTTCCATCTCTTATTCTTGGACAACAACTCCGTCAGAGGGTGGGCTGTGGTGGAGAAATTTTCACAGAACCCCCTGTAGTTGCCTAGCATTCACAGATACCGAAGTAATTCCTTCCTTGTTCTGGGCACGGGGTACTTCTTCATTGCGGTCACCTTCTGATCAACCAGGGTCACTTCTCCTTGTCCTATAATGAACCCCAAGTATTCCAAACGAGCCTTTCCAAACTCGCTTTTCGCTAGATTCACTGTCAAGTTCGCTTCCTCAAGCCTCCTGAACAATTCCTTGAGTCAGACCAAATGTGTTTCCCAACTGTTGGCATACACCACGATGTCATCTATGTACACCATGCATCCTTCGGCCCCCCGAAGCACCTCGTTCATCATTCTCTGGAAGCAACTGCCGCTGTTTTTCAATCCGAACGGCAGCACCTTGTACTGGTATAGCCCGTCCGGAGTGACGAAAGCAGTAATCTTGCTCACTTCCGGGGTCAATGATATCTGGTAATATCCTTTCAGGAGATCGACATTCGACACGTACCTGGCGTTGCCTACCTGGTCGATACAATCATTCACGCGGGGCATAGGATGAGAATTCAACACGGTGATGGCGTTTACCTTCCGATAATCCGTACAAAAACAGTACATCACATCGCTCTTCCTTACCAACAAACAAGGCGAACTTCACTCACTGTTACTGGGCTCTGCTAGGTCGTTCGCCAGAAGATATTCCACTTATTTCCTCATAAGCTCCCTCTTCTCCGGGCTGACCCGATAAGCACTTTGCTTTATCGGCCTATCACCTCTCACTTCTATTTCGTGCATCACACTCCTGTGGCCTCGGGGCACGTTCGTGAAAAAGAGACTCATTCTCCCTCAAAATGGTCTTCAATTCGGTCCTCTGCCTCCCTTTCAGATGTTGTAACTTCCCACCGATGCTTCCTAGACTATCGGTGTTGGAAAGATGAGTGCCATCAGCACGGGCCCATTTTCCTTCTTCCTCCGGTAATTCTTGGTTCAGTCTCATACACATAACTGCCCTCCCCTCTCCTTGTGGTCGCATCGTCCTGTTCCGAACGGTGGCCTTTCCTTCTTCCTGGAAATACGGCTTCAGACGATCTATATGACACACCCGTGTCTTACGGGGTCGGTCTGGCTTGCTGATTTCATAGTTCACCTGGTCTATCCGCTTCACAACCCTGTATGGTCCTTCGAAACGCGGTTCAATCACCTTGCTCTTTCCGGGTAGCAGCACCTTCACCCAGGTCCCAACCTGGAACTCCCTTGGGACGACCTTCCGATCATACCAATCGGACATCTTCCTCTGGGCCTTCCTCAGATGCTCCTCTGCCAACTTCTTCGCATTTCCAAGTCGTTCCCTGAATTTATACACATACTCGTCGACTGACTTCATGGCCACTCCCGACGTCAGCTGTTCCTTCAGCATCGATAGGAGACTATGCACCTCGTGTCCATACACAAGTTGAAACGGTGAAAATCCCAGAGACTACACTACTGCATCCCATATTATAAATAACGCCGGGTACACGGCCTCATCCCATTCTGTTCCTTGTTCGGTGCAGAACACTCTTAACATGGTCTTCAAAGTCGAATGGAACCTTTCGATTGCTCCTTGCAACTGCGGTCTGTAGGGCGAAGACCGAATCTGGGTTATTCCCCAAACGCAATAGTTTGTCTAAACCATCTCGATTGGAACATGCTCCCACAATCAGTCTGAGTCTCTTTGGGTATCTCCACCCAAGAGAAGAAACGCTGGAGCTGCCCCATAATACTCTTCAATGTTAACAGCCACACCGGGACCGCTTCCGGGAATCTCGTTGATGCGCACTTAATCGTGAGCAAGAAGTTGTCCCCCCTCTTCATTCGGGGCAAGGGTCCCACACCGTCTATTAGTAGACGCTGAAACGCCTGTCCGAAAGCATGGGCAGGAACTAGAGAGGCCCTTGGTATTGCGGGCATGCTTTTTCTCGCCCTCTGACGAGGAAGACACTTTTTATAATGACGCCTCACGTCTGCGTCCATTCCCGGCCAATAGAAGTGTTCCCTGATCCGGCTCAGCGTCTTAGTTACTCCTAGACGACCTGCAGGGTCCACTGAGTGCACTGCTTCTCTGCATCGAGTCGGTAACACTACCTGCTGTTTCACTCCCAGTGCCTCCATAGCGGCCTCCATCCTCATTGGCCTCCACTGCCTCGTCAGCATCCCCTCTTCTAAGTAGAAATGTGTAGCAGTCTCGGGTCCAGCGCGACCTCCTTTGGCCTCTAGTATCAACTCGGGAAACTCCTCTCGCTGCAGCTCGCCCAGTCGAGTGCGATCCAACTCGAGAGGACTAGTAAGAGTTAACTGTACTCCATCATCCGGGTTCCCACTACTCTCCAGCTGTCCTCCGGGTTCCTCGAAGAGTTGATTGATTCCTAGGCCGTCAGCACATCCTCTCCAGCGTGACCAGATCCCTTCGTTTCGCCTTCGACACTCTGTCTTGGGAATTCCGCGCACACAGGGAACGCTCCCTCAGCGATCTCCCTCGCGTTTCCCCATGTGTCCGACGCACAGCCTCCCTTTCTATAGTGTTCCAAACACTCCTCGCCATTAACGAGGTTTGGGAATACACATCCCCTACAGGAGTCATTTCCCAGAATGACCTGGGCCTCCATCTTAAGCGTCGAGGAGCAGAACCACGCCACTAGAGTCTTGCAGCTGTAGTGAGAGTCTAAAATCACCTCGTGAAGGGGCATTCTCACTGGGCCACCCACAGTGGTCACCTTGGCCACCCACACACTGGTGTCCTCATAACCCTTAAGGAATAGGGTCTCACTCACCAGGGTAATGTCCGCCCCAGTATCTCTTAACATCTTTACCGGAATGGGGCTGGCCTCCTTTAACTTCACAGTACCTGTGGGATATCTGGGGCTTGAATCATATATTCAATTATTTACTCATTTGATTTAGTAAATCGAAGGACCACCCACTTTTGAGAAAAGAGGGAAAACTAATAAAAGGGATCATTAGAATAACACTAGAGAACCAGTGTCTATGGATAATTATTAAAAGGATAATCACTTGAAATAAAGAATGGACTGTATTATTAATTAATTAAAGTCAGAGCCTCAAAAACCTACATTGGGGGGGTTATTTCTAGAAATTCATATACATCTAGGAACTAGTGTGGTTCGCCACCAGTTCATTGCTGAGTAAATGATATTATAAATCTAAACTACTATAGATTCAAATATGAGAACTCAAATTGTGACTATTAAAGATCATGAATTACTGAGCAACAGTCAGAGCAAACACATTAATTACCAATCATCATTTCTGGTAATAATCTATTCAATGCAAAGATTCTACAGGAATTATATAAGAATCAAAATCATATTAAATAAATTTGTACGAAAAATGTCTTAGCTTTAAGACGATTTCTGTAACATCATTTCGTCATTCGTCCTCGTGGTCACAGGATCTCCACAAAGAAAGAACTCGAGGTGAATATCACGAATGATGAGAAATAACTTGATGACTCCTCGCATGCACGCTGAAATCAGAGAAATTTAAGTAGCATTTGAATAGGCTACGTTTTATTTTCAATATTCATGAAAACGGAGGAAATTGTCGAACTTTTACTAACGTTGTATATTGGGTATCCTCGCTATATGACGAGAAACTCCTCACAAATATATAATCTAGGATGATGCATCAAACGAGAAACATATACTTATCGTGAGCGTACTGAATACTGAGGTCTGCCGGAACCGCGTCAGCCAGTCCCTGACGTTCACTGCTGTGTACGTGTAATTATGGGTCTTGGCTTCAATTGTTGACGCGTTATTAACTGGCTGGGCACTATAGAACACGTGGATAAGTAATTATTAACTGTTGACTGAGTATCAGCGTAATTCTTGCCGATAAATTCCCCAGTCACTACCGCGTGTCTCGCCACTCTTCATGCCAGGAATGCCTTCTCTCGCACAATGGCGTCGCTGCCTCCCTCAACCCGTCTCTCGCATTCACCACAGAAGTTATTAAT
This sequence comes from Procambarus clarkii, assembly GCF_040958095.1. NCBI lineage: Eukaryota > Metazoa > Arthropoda > Malacostraca > Decapoda > Cambaridae > Procambarus > Procambarus clarkii. Next base: position 7,101,195 of record NC_091165.1, read on the forward strand.
CACGAATAATTCTTTTCCACGCAATTATGGATGTAATACATTAATGAGAACTGGGTTGCAATTATAGGGACTTAAATATTATCATATTCTCGTTTTATGGTGTCAAACGAGAAATGGAGAAGAATTTATTTTCTCCATGGCATTCGCACGTAACAGATAAAACTATTACTTGATAACAATTTTAGTTAATAACTCTCGGTTTTAGTTTATCGAGAGTTATATTATCCGTAGGTAATTATTACATGAAATACTGATAATTTTAGAGAACCACATTCATTTCTCTAACACTTTGGTAATAAATGTGTCCAACTGGACATTATCTGACGCAATGTTGCTACTCGATTTCATGAGAATTCTAGCATTAATACGCAGATGAAATGGTTAATTTATGTTGACACTATCGTGAGTGAAATTAGTAACTGCTGTAGTTAGTATATAATGATGATGTATTATAATACAATAGTAGTTTATTAGTGTTGGAAATTTCCAACATAACACAGGGGGGAGAAATCTCAGGTCGCAGTTCTGAGTACTGACGTACCCATTCCGAAGTTAGATTATGGATTAGTAAATTAGTAGGTTAGCAACGAATGTCCTGAATCTGTCAGAGACAGATAATACTCATAAGTCATTGTGGGAACATGAATTAAATATTGAAATATTAAATGATTAAGTTATCTGTAATCAAGAACACTCTGAAGCTTACAATAAACTCAACAACTAGGGTCGCAGTGACATGTAATGGTGTATTACGTAGTTGCTGAATTGTAGGCAAACTCAGAAAAAGTTCTTAAGAACTGATAACATTATTGTATAAGTTGTTTTCTACATTATTAAACAGTAATGTATTATTGAGTCATTCAAGATCAAGCAGACTCTGACACTACAGTAAGGTCACTGTGACTTGTAACTATTGAGTTACTAGACAATAACATCACGGAGCATCATGATTACCCCAAAATCAAATGAGGAAATTTGATTTAATATGCACTGTCGTGCAGTAGTCATTCTGACTGATGGTATAACTAAGTTGCTAACTAGCTAAAATAGTGCAATATTAGAGAACTGAAAAGGTTTATTCAATAAAATCAAGGAAGATTCTGAGTCGACAGTGAGATTAGTAGCCTAGTCATTCTGACTTATGAGCTAATTGAATTGCAGCTCATAGGTTTGACATTGTAATTTCATTAATACATCCTCAACCTTTAGAAGAAAATTGAGTTTATTAAATCAGTCTCTTTAAGTATAGTCAACTGTAATTAATTGTGAGTACAGACTAGGCTAGTACTCAGTTAACACTAACTAAAGTCCCTAAACCTACCTAAATAAATGGTTTAAATTTCTAACCTACCTAAGTAGAGGACTAAGCTAATTGTGATAACTCACTAATTCTTAGTGGAGTTACTCTAGCTAAATGGTGAGCAGTAATGTACTTGAATTAACATTGGGAGCTATATTGAGCTCGTTAACATTGTGAGCTATATTGAGCTCGTTAACATGTTGAACTATGTTGAGCTCGTTAACCTTGTGAGCTATATTGAGCTCGTTAACATTGTGAGCTATATTGAGCTCGTTAACAGAGTTAACAGAGTGAGCTATATTGAGCTCGTTAACATTGTGAGCTATATTGAGCTCGTTAACAGTTAACAGGGTGAGCTATATTAAGCTCGAAGTAACGAGGTGGAGTATTGTAGCGTTCAATTATCATGGCGAGCAATATTGAGCTCGAATTCGCATGGGGAACAATAAGGCACTCAATTATTACGTTAATTCACAGGTGAGCTGTAAGATCAGCTTGGGTTATTAGTGCAAGATCCTTGTTGAAGAATAGCTAAGCACGGAATCTAGGCAGATTCTCTGGTGAGCAGTGCTCGAATTAGCGCGGGGAGCATTGTAGCGTTCAATTATCATGGCGAGCAGTGCTCGTATTAGCATGAAGGAACATTAAAGGGTTCAATTGTTACGCTAACTCAGGGTGAGTTATATTGAACTCGAATTAACGAAGTAGAGCATTGTAGCGTTCAATTGTCATGGCGAGCAGTGCTCGTATTAGCATGGGGAACATTAAATTGCTCAAATATTACGTTAACTCAAAGGTGAGCTATATTGAGCTCATTAAGCATGTTAAGTAACAATGTTGATGATTTAATGATAATGCATTAAACAAAGGGAAACCTAAGGTTGCTGGAAATTTAATTACTGCCACGATTAATCCTATTCAAAGATAATTTGTAACATTTTCCCAATCTAAACGTTTCACGGGTTATTAGTTCTCTGTAGATTCACTTACGTATTGGTAAGTTTGCAAGTTTGTTTGTGCTGCGCTCCTACAATAATTAAGCAGAAACGAAAGAAAAACAACTCAAACAAAAATTGATGCAAGTATTTATCACTAACTTTTAGTGCAGAAAACATTGAATTAATAAGGTTTTCTTGGCAAACCTTAAGCACAGGTATTTTGGACCTTGGTCCCAGTGAATTTATAATTATAGAAGTTGCTTGATGACTTCATAATATTGCTAAATTCAGGAAATGCTAGATGCATTGAGTGCTAGATTCTCTAGCCTAATATTAATAATTACCTAGGGAGTGCTAGATTCTCTAGCCTAATATTATTAATTACCTAGGGAGACTGAGTGTGGTCAATTATTACTCGTCGAGAATAATTCTAGGTCTGCAGTGGATTCAATGGCTTGGTCGCTGTGACTTGTACTTGTTTAGGTACGGACCACTGGTTTTCCACTGAGAACTATGAAACATCTCGGTGAATACTAATTGCACTACATTCACTATGGGTTTGTACTCAGCTGTTTCTCATTTTAGCTGGTTGATGGAGAATTAATTTACTGCTGACTAATTTATTATTGTTGGCAGGCCTAGGCTTGTTCACATTCAGAACTTTACCGGTAAGTAAGTAGCCACCTGCAGATTGGAATATATTCATGCCCAATCGTTTAACATGTCCAGTTATGAACTGGTAATAGTAGTCTGCTCCTACTAGTACATTTACATTGTTAAGGCGGTCAGACGTTAACTTGTTGTCAGCCAAATTAATTTCACGCTCCTGAAGGAAGTGGGCTGTGTACCCCAGACCCTTAATATTTAGGTCAAAAGGTATTTGATCTACAACATTGGCTTGGATAGCCTTGACATGACTACCTAGTCTTACAAGCGGTTGAACTACTGAGTATTCATGGGTTCCTCGATTTATCATGAACCCTGACTGGTTTAATTTTACCTGTCTGATTGGTTGTAAATTGAGTGCCTCTGCCGCTTTCTGAGTAATGAAAGTTCTCTGGGATCCTTGATCAAATAGTCCACGAGTGGTGATCTTGGCTCCTTTGTTCTTTACTTGAAGTTGGGCAGTAGGCAAAGTTGCATCCACTTGAGATGCTGGTGAAATTACGCTGTACACACCTTGCACCTTGCAGCACTGTACTGGTGTAGATTCTCTACCTCCTATTCTTGGATTGACATAATTTGTCCTAACTAATTTGCACAGTGCAGCATGATGCTTGCCCCTTCTACACCTATTGCAGGTGTTCAGTGAGGTGTCACAGCTATTAACATTATGTGATTTGAGACACCTAGTACATTTGTGTAACTGTTTGAGTCGTCTGACTCTTGTGCCTCTATTGGGGTAATTAGTACATTTGTACAGAGAATGTTTTTGATTGCAAAACAAGCATATTCCCCATCCTACAGCTCGTTTAGGGGTTACCGGTTTAGGTAAAACAGTACCTGCAGGTTGTGATGGTTTTGTTGCTTGCATTTGCTTGTCATTGATTCTCTTGTGAGTACTTGGTGTACCCTGGGGAGCAATTACTGGGCTCTTGGGAGTGCTCTTTGGACTATTAGGTCTCTTAGGAGCACCGGTGGGGCTCTTGGGCCTTACTGAGGAATCAGTGTTTGACTTATTGTTATTACATCGATTATTAGTATCCTTATTATCTAGCGACAGTGTCACTTTAGGAGTTCCAGGTAAGGAAACTGATGTGGGTACAGTTTCGGTGCATTCAGAAGAGGCATTAAGTGCCTGGTTTGCTGAATGATTGCTTATATTGCGCAAACCTGTAAATATATCCTGCATTGACAGGGCATTACCATTCTGGTATACATATAATTTATTGGGTGTGTCACCAGACAATTTACTCTGGATGATAATTTTAGTCATCCACTCAGCAGTTGAGTGATCCACCTCTTTACTGAAGGAATTTAACAGTGACTCAAGCTGAAAACTAAAGGCTTGTAAAGAGTCAACTGATTGTTCTGGTGGAGATAAATCTAGTAATTGGTGCACAAGGTTTATAACAGTCTTCTCATTGTTAGCACTTACTCTAGAAGGCTGGTGTGAGTAATTATGACCATTACTTGAGTTGCTTAAGGCTTCTTGCTTAGCCTCAGCTTTAATTACAGCTTCGGCTGCTGCTGCAGCTTTAGCTTTATCATTTTCTGGATCAGATTCACTGATTATTGCAGCTTCATTAAGAGTTTCATCTGCAACTTCACTTGTTTCTCTGGGTTCCTGTGAGGAGCTAGTTAATTCATTAGCCTCATGCATTGAATTTATAGAATCCAGGGAATATTGAGAAGAGCTGTCTGAAAATTGATCAGACTCTGTAAATAAATTATTACATGAAGTTGTATTGGATGAGATAGTAGAAAATGAAGGTTGAACTTCAGTTGTTGATCCTGTGTAGTGATCAGTATTGGTTAGAGGATTCTCCTCATTTTGAGGTAGCTCATGTATTTCATCTGAGCTGGGTGCTTGCTCGGGTGTAGGTCTACTAAAAAAATGTTCTATCCACTCAGGAACATTTTGTGTCGCAAGCACTTTGTTATATTGATCAAACTTGTCTTGAATGATATCTTCATAGTCGGCAAGATCAGATTCTATCAGACGCAATTCGTCTTGGTCAGTATTACTGCCAAGGAGTATGTTCCTATAAGACTCGATTATAACCTTTACATAGTCATATTTTTGGCTAGCCACCTTTGTGGAACTTATTAGCCTGAAGACGTCAACTGAGTTAGTTCCTAAACAGTTGTCACATTTGACAAGTAGTCTTGACAGGTGATCTTGAAGACCTCTCAAGATTCTTCCAGTTTTTTCTGGAGTAGCCATTCTGGCTGTAAGTTTGAGCCTTATAGGGCTTGTATAGCTACTTGGATAGCTATGGAACTTGCTCCTTTATGTAGAGCAGGTATAATTATTGACAGCCTGATATTTTCTTGAGGCTGATTGTAATTTACCTCATTTAGAGATTAGCTACCTACCTAATAAAAAGCAACTAAGATTTGAGTGGTGCCTTGGTATCACTACAGGTGTTCCTTAGCTTAGCTTTTCAAAATCAGCCTTGGATGGGTAGTGAACTTACAGTACCACTCAAAGATGTACAGAGAAATATGTAATAAAATATAATTACACAATAAATGGTTAATCCCACCCATTCGGGTCAGCACTACATAAATTAATAATGCACCAGCACTGTCTAACAGTATTAGTTAGGTAATAATCCTACCTATTAATGCAGCTAATGGTGTAGACTGAATTTGTACAAATCTTAGTACCTTGTCAGTCTGAAATATCCTACCTCTGTTGGGTTGGCATAATAACTACAATAAATGTGGTGCAATAATGTGTAAATAGTGCTATGTTTTTGGATTTTGTAATTTTATATAATATATACACTGGTAGAAATTATGTGTATAAGAAATTAAATGAACACAAGAGAATTAATTGTGTTTGGCAAGTATTCTACTGCCGTAAATAATATTTAACACCTGAATGTACTTCCTAATTGTGGAATATAATGTTATCAGGGTTAGTAATGATTAATTAGTATGGGATCAGTAATTTGTATTAGTATACTGGATCCTAAAATGTTAATGAATCCACTGACTTGACTGAATCAGTAATTATGGATTGAATTTAGGCTATAATGGACAGTCTACTGACAGCCGTAAATTGAAATATTTGTATAGCCCAATAATGGTTAACACATAATTGGTTTTAGTGATTAAATAATATTAATTGGATTGTATCCGGTTCGATAAGGACCATAATGTGGGATATCTGGGGGTTGACTTATATATTAATTATTTACTCATTTGATTTAATAAATCGAAGGACCACTCATTTTTGAGAAAAGAGGGAAAACTAATAAAAGTGATCATTAAAATAACACTAGAGAACCAGTGTCTATGGATAATTATTAAAAGGATAATCACTTGAAATAAAGAATGGACTGTATTATTAATTAATTAAAGTCAGAGCCTCAAAAACCTACATTGAGGGGTTATTTCTAGAAATTCATATACATCTAGGAACCAGTGTGGTTCGCCACCAGTTCATTGCTGAGTAAATGATATTATAAATCTAAACTACTATAGATTCAAATATGAGAACTCAAATTGTGAATATTAAAGATCATGAAATACTGAGAAACAGTCAGAGCAAACACATTAATTACCAATCATCATTTCTGGTAATAATCTATTCAGTGCAGAGATTCTACAGGAATTATATAAGAATCAAAATCGTATTAAATAAATTTGTACAAAAAATGTCTTAGCTTTAAGACGATTTCTGTAACATCATTTCGTCATTCGTTATCGTGGTCACAGGATCTCCACAAAGAAAGAACTCGAGGTGAATATCACGAATGATGAGAAATAACTTGATGACTCCTCGCATGCACGCTTAAATCAGAGAAATTTAAGTAGCATTTGAATAGGCTACGTTTTATTTTCAATATTCATGAAAACGGAGGAAATTGTCGAACTTTTACTAACGTTGTATATTGGGTATCCTCGCCATATAACGAGAAACTACTCACAAATATATAATCTAGGATGATGCATCAAACGAGAAACATATACTTATTGTGAGCGTATTGAATACTGAGGTCTGCCGGAACCGCCTCAGCCAGTCCCTGACGTCCACTGCTGTGTACGTGTAATTACGGGTCTTGGCTTCAATTGTTGACGCGTTATTAACTGGCTGTGCACTATAGAACACGTGGTTAAGTAATTATTACCTGTTGACCGAGTATCAGCGTAATTCTTGCCGATAAATTCCCCAGTCACTACCACATGTCTCGCAACTCTTCACGCCAGGAATGCCTTCTCTCGCACAATGGCGTCGCTGCCTCCCTCAACCCGTCTCTCGCATTCACCACAGAAATTATTAATCACGAATAATTCTTCTCCGCGCAATTATGGATGTAATACGTTAATGAGAACTGGGTTGCAATTATAGGGACTTAAATATTATCATATTCTCGTTTTATGGTGTCAAACGAGAAATGGAGAAGAATTTATTTTCTCCATGGCATTCGCACGTAACAGATAAAACTACTACTTGATAACAATTTTAGTTAATAACTCTCAGTTTTAGATTATCGGGAGTTATATTAACCGTAGGTAATTATTACACGGAATACTGATAATGTTAGAGAACCACATTCAATTCTCTAACACATTGGTAATAAATGTGTCCAACTGGACATTATCTGACGCAATGTTGCTACTCGATTTCATGAGAATTCTAGCATTAATACTGTTATGATTTCAGCCTACAGGAGAAACGAGTCTCCCCCTTTGAGAGTTATTCAGCAAGCCTGACCTGATTAGAAGGTTTAGCAAATATTGAGGGGATAACACATATGTAAAATAGTTGCTTGGATATAAATAACAATTTAAGATTATGGGCAGTGAAGAAGAAAACAGATAAATGACTGGCTAGGAGATGTGGACATTTTGCTGCAGGCGTGAGGCTCGCTTCTGGAGGGCTTTAACCTCACTTGAGGCCAGACATCGCAGGAGGAAAGCCGCGCTCCGTTGAGCTCCCGTCAGAAGGGAATCCCTAGTGATATATCTCGAAGAGAAGAGAAGTGTGCAGACGTACCAGCTGTGGAATTGAGCTGGGGACGTTGTGGTCTCAGGTCCTGGTCGACGAAGAGTATTAAACCGCCCAGAGACATTTTCGTGGGCTGCGTGGAAGCGCCCTGACCAAGCTCTGTCAGAGGGAGGAGCGCCCACGACTAGACAATCTGTGGTAAGCACGATATAAGCCAGTTCATATTGATTGCTTGTAGTTGGTCTTGTGCCCAGCGACAGTAGCAATGTTTATTTATAAGTTAGACATGTTTTGATAAGGCAGAAAGCCTAAAACAAGAGAGTGGAGAGGGAGGAACACGGAGTGACGTCCGTCCCCTCTGAGCGCTGGCAGGTGACTGAGAGCTCCCGACGGCGAAGGCCCCTCCCGGAGTGAGTGAGGCCCACCGGTCGAGGTGGAGTATGGACCCGCCCAAAACGGGGGAGTCCACTCTCACTGTATGTAGAGGACAGATAGAGGTTTGAGGCAAACATATTGTGTGATTATTTTTGTTTATGTGTTAAAGGGGAAGCATTTTTATTGGAGTGCCGATGGGTTGCAGGTTTGTCTTTGGGGAAGAAGTTGCTGAGAACTTCGAAGCCAGCACAGATGAAGTAGTTGATGAGACTCCAAGGTAGTGGAGGCGAGGGCCTCGAGCTGTGAGGAGAAGCAGTGAAGAGGAGTGTCACGGGCTTCTGTAGAGGTGGTGAAGCACCATAGTTGCTCGAGGAAACTTCATGGTGTAGCAGCCAAGAGAGCTGTGGAGGACCCTAGCAGAAGGGTGAAGCACCGTAGTTGCTCAAGGAAACTTCATGATAGCAGCCTGAAGGAGCTGCAGAGGATCGTGGTAGTTAAGCCCAGAAGAACCTGAAGAGATCAGGGTAGTGAACTTCCAGAGGTGGAAGGGAAGTTCTGGTGGATTGCTTGTAGGGAGTTGATAGTGTTTGGTTGTCATTAGCGTGCAAGACGCAGTGAGAGGCGAGTGATTGTTGGCATTCTTATGTCAAGGAGTGTTTTATTCTGAAGTTTAGAGTTACGGTCGTAGGCTCGATTACCTACAAATGTATGTGTTCTAGGACTGATAGAGTGATCGATTGATCATTTTTGTGTATCAAGGAACATTTATACTGATATATGTTATTGCATTCAAATGCTGATTTTCTTTGTACACATTTATAGATACATATATATATTCTCTTGCTGATGGTGCAACAGTGTATGTAGACTTGATCAACTTGAGGAGGTTGATAGTATCAGGTGGTGAACCAGGAGATAGGATACCACTTGATAAGCTGATGATAGAGTTCTGATGGTGTTGAAGAGCAACCTGATTGTAATAGTATAGAGTATAGGATTCATTATTATTATATGTGTGTACGTATTGTGTATGTGCTTTGTCCAGTAAATGTATTCCAATTTGCTGGTGTTTGACCTTGTCCTAGTGAGGCTTCCCATGAAATAGTACAGAAGAAGAGAGAGAGAGAGAGAGAGAAAGAACCAAGAACCACTGCTGTGGACAGGGTAGAAGGTAATACTAATAAGTCAAAAGGGGATTGAGGAGATCATATCACCTAAGGAGAGAGTGGGGAGTCACAGCAGCTCGAGTGGGTGTGTGCACGTGACAACGAGGCTAAGTGTTGGAGCTGCATCCCCTAAATGTGTGACGTTGAGCCCCTCTCCAAGAGCCAGAAACGCCAAGGGTGATCTCCTAGTGAGGTATAAGCACTCTACCGAGTTGTGGGTTGGGTTGTCCGTAAAGGAGGAACACGACGACAACAACACCACCAACCCACAGACTATAACAATAAGCAGATGAAATGGTTAATTTATGTTGACACTACCGTGAGTGAAATTAGTAACTACTGTAGTTAGTATATAATGATAATGATGTATTATAATTCAATAGTAGTTTATTAGTGTTGGAAATTTCCAACAGTACCTTCACAAATAAAAGGATGAATCTTTTCTTCCCTTTCTAGTGGAGATCCGCTCAAAACATTCTTGGCTCCTTGGTCGTCCATTCTGACCAGTGCCACATTTTCGTGTTGCCTGAAGTGACCACACTCACATACAAAGTGTCTGCGCCCGCCACAACTAAAACACCTGCCTCTCCTGGGAGGTGACTCTCCACCTATCACTCGGACAACGCTCCCGGAAACGGCTGTCCCCTGGGTCCTCCTCGTGCCCCCAGTCATCGTCTCCCTGGCAGCGTTCCTCGCTCCAGCACCAGTCCTGGTGTTTCCTCCTTGGGGTCTCTTCACCGGTTGCCCTGAACTCTTGACCTGTTTACCTTGCTGGGTAAACTACTCTTGGGAGAGTCCCCACCCGTCCTGCCTCCTCCTGAACTCTTGAAGTTCCCCCAAACCTTGGGTAAGGCGAGTGCCGGGGCGGTCCCTCCTTCCTGAGATGTAGTGCCTCTTCCAGCATGTCGTCTCTGTCTGCAGCAGCCTTAAGCTCCTTAATACCTGCCTCCTTTATTCTGACCATGAGTTCTGGATGGAGCATCGTCATGAATCTTTCCATCACAATCAACTGTTTCAGCTCCTCCATTGTCTCTACCTCTTCGGCCCTCAGCCATCGTAGGAACCTGCGCTCCATGTCTTGAGCAGTCTCAGCATATGACCTTCCGGCCGCTCTTGTTTTCCAAGTTTTCCTGAATTAATATATTTTCTCAAATTTTTTCTTATGAAATGATAAAGCTACCCATATCATTATGTATGAGGTCAATTTTTTTTATTGGAGTTAGAATTAATGTAGATATATGACCGAACCTAACCAACCCTACCTAACCTAACCTAACCTATCTTTATAGGTTAGGCTAGGTTAGGTAGCCGAAAAAGTTAGGTTAGGTAGGTTAGGTAGCCGAAAAAGTTAGGTTAGGTAGTCAAAAAATAATTAATTCATGAAAACTTGGCTTATTAGGCAAATCGGGCCTTGCATAGTAGGCTGAGAAGTGCGTTCTGGCTACTAGGTACGACATATATATATATATATATATATATATATATATATATATATATATATATGGCACAACTCTCCTAAACACGAGAGTCAAGTATACAACTTCAGAACACTTTCCCACCAGGAGACTCGAACCCTAGCCAGCACAGAAGCCTTCCAGCAACTGGCATAACAGGTACGCCTTAACCCTCTCCACCACCTGCTCAGACCCTTAAAAGAGATGGTAATTTCGGAGTATTTAAATACCACAAGGATCACCACCTCCCAAGAGCACTAGAGCAAGTGAGGGGTCATATTTAGACGTAAATTTCATCAAGTCCCTGTTAATATGGGAAGACACAGTGTCTATGCTTAAGGCACAACTCTCCTAAACACGAGAGTCAAGTATACAACTTTAGAACACTTTCCCACCATGAGACTCGAACCCTAGCCAGCACAGAAGCCTTCCAGCAACTGGCATAACAGGTACGCCTTAACCCTCTCCACCACCTGCTCAGACCCTTAAAAGAGATGGTAATTTCGGAGTATTTAAATACCACAAAGATCACCACCTCCCAAGAGCACTAGAGCAAGTGAGGGGTCATTTTAGACGTTAATTTCATCAAGTCCCTGGTAATATGGGAAGACACAGTGTCTATGCTTAAGGCACAACTCTCCTAAACACGAGAGTCAAGTATACAACTTTAGAACACTTTCCCACCAGGAGACTCGAACCCTAGCCAGCACAGAAGCCTTCCAGCAACTGGCATAACAGGTACGCCTTAACCCTCTCCACCACCTGCTCAGACCCCTAAAAGAGATGGTAATTTCGGAGTATTTAAATACCACAAAGATCACCACCTCCCAAGAGCACTAGAGCAAGTGAGGGGTCATTTTAGACGTTAATTTCATCAAGTCCCTGTTAATATGGGAAGACACAGTGTCTATGCTTAAGGCACAACTCTCCTAAACACGAGAGACAAGTATACAACTTTCCTGGAGTCTCCTGGTGGGAAAGTGTTCTAAAGTTGTATACTTGACTCTCGTGTTTAGGAGAGTTGTGCCTTAAGCATAGACACTGTGTCTTCCCATATTAACAGGGACTTGATGAAATTAACGTCTAAAATGACCCCTCACTTGCTCTAGTGCTCTTGGGAGGTGGTGATCTTTGTGGTATTTAAATACTCCGAAATTACCATCTCTTTTAAGGGTCTGAGCAGGTGGTGGAGAGGGTTAAGGCGTACCTGTTATGCCAGTTGCTGGAAGGCTTCTGTGCTGGCTAGGGTTCGAGTCTCCTGGTGGGAAAGTGTTCTAAAGTTGTATACTTGACTCTCGTGTTTAGGAGAGTTGTGCCTTAAGCATAGACACTGTGTCTTCCCATATTAACAGGGACTTGATGAAATTAACGTCTAAAATGACCCCTCACTTGCTCTAGTGCTCTTGGGAGGTGGTGATCTTTGTGGTATTTAAATACTCCGAATTTACCATCTCTTTTAAGGGTATGAGCAGGTGGTGGAGAGGGTTAAGGCGTACCTGTTATGCCAGTTGCTGGAAGGCTTCTGTGCTGGCTAGGGTTCGAGTCTCCTGGTGGGAAAGTGTTCTAAAGTTGTATACTTGACTCTCGTGTTTAGGAGAGTTGTGCCTTAAGCATAGACACTGTGTCTTCCCATATTAACAGGGACTTGATGAAATTAACGTCTAAAATGACCCCTCACTTGCTCTAGTGCTCTTGGGAGGTGGTGATCTTTGTGGTATTTAAATACTCCGAAATTACCATCTCTTTTAAGGGTCTGAGCAGGTGGTGGAGAGGGTTAAGGCGTACCTGTTATGCCAGTTGCTGGAAGGCTTCTGTGCTGGCTAGGGTTCGAGTCTCCTGGTGGGAAAGTGTTCTAAAGTTGTATACTTGACTCTCGTGTTTAGGAGAGTTGTGCCTTAAGCATAGACACTGTGTCTTCCCATATTAACAGGGACTTGATGAAATTAACGTCTAAAATGACCCCTCACTTGCTCTAGTGCTCTTGGGAGGTGGTGATCTTTGTGGTATTTAAATACTCCGAAATTACCATCTCTTTTAAGGGTCTGAGCAGGTGGTGGAGAGGGTTAAGGCGTACCTGTTATGCCAGTTGCTGGAAGGCTTCTGTGCTGGCTAGGGTTCGAGTCTCCTGGTGGGAAAGTGTTCTAAAGTTGTATACTTGACTCTCGTGTTTAGGAGAGTTGTGCCTTAAGCATAGACACTGTGTCTTCCCATATTAACAGGGACTTGATGAAATTAACGTATAAAATGACCCCTCACTTGCTCTAGAGGCTCTTGGGAGGTGGTGATCTTTGTGGTATTTAAATACTCCGAAATTACCATCTCTTTTAAGGGTCTGAGCAGGTGGTGGAGAGGGTTAAGGCGTACCTGTTATGCCAGTTGCTGGAAGGCTTCTGTGCTGGCTAGGGTTCGAGTCTCCTGGTGGGAAAGTGTTCTAAAGTTATATATATATATATATATATATATATATATATATATATATATATATATATATATATATATATATATATATATATATATATATATATATATATATATATATACATATGTATATATATATATATATATATATATATATATATATATATATATATATATATATATATATATATATATATATATATATATATATATATATATACATATATAACTGAAAACTCACACCCCAGAAGTGACTCGAACCCATACTCCCAGAAGCAACGCAAGTGGTATGTACAAGACGCCTTAATCCACTTGACCATCACGACCAGACAAAATGAGGTCATAGCCGAGGCTATTTGAACCACCCCACCGCCGGCACTCGGATAGTAATCTTGGGCATAGCATTTTACCAAATCACCTCATTCTTTGGGGCACACGTGAGGAACACAAATGCGAACAAGCCTGAATGGTCCCCAGGACAATATGCAACTGAAAACTCACACCCCAGAAGTGACTCGAACCCATACTCCCAGAAGCAACGCAACTGGTATGTACAAGACGCCTTAATCCACTTGACCATCACGACCGGACAAAATGAGGTGATAGCCGAGGCTATTTGAACCGCCCCACCGCCGGCACTCGGATAGTAATCTTGGGCATAGCATTTTACCAAATCACCTCATTCTTTGGGGCACACGTGAGGAACACAAATGCGAACAAGCCTGAATGGTCCCCAGGACAATATGCAACTGAAAACTCACACCCCAGAAGTGACTCGAACCCATACTCCCAGAAGCAACGCAACTGGTATGTACAAGACGCCTTAATCCACTTGACCATCACGACCGGACAAAATGAGGTGATAGCCGAGGCTATTTGAACCGCCCCACCGCCGGCACTCGGATAGTAATCTTGGGCATAGCATTTTACCAAATCACCTCATTCTTTGGGGCACACGTGAGGAACACAAATGCGAACAAGCCTGAATGGTCCCCAGGACAATATGCAACTGAAAACTCACACCCCAGAAGTGACTCGAACCCATACTCCCAGAAGCAACGCAACTGGTATGTACAAGACGCCTTAATCCACTTGACCATCACGACCGGACAAAATGAGGTGATAGCCGAGGCTATGATTGAGGTGATTTGGTAAAATGCTATGCCCAAGATTACTATCCGAGTGCCGGCGGTGGGGTGGTTCAAATAACCGGACAAAATGAGGTGATAGCCGAGGCTATGATTGAGGTGATTTGGTAAAATGCTATGCCCAAGATTACTATCCGAGTGCCGGCGGTGGGGTGGTTCAAATAGCCTCGGCTATCACCTCATTTTGTCCGGTCGTGATGGTCAAGTGGATTAATGCGTCTTGTACATACCAGTTGCGTTGCTTCTGGGAGTATGGGTTCGAGTCACTTCTGGGGTGTGAGTTTTCAGTTGCATATTGTCCTGGGGACCATTCAGGCTTGTTCGCATTTGTGTTCCTCACGTGTGCCCCAAAGAATGAGGTGATTTGGTAAAATGCTATGCCCAAGATTACTATCCGAGTGCCGGCGGTGGGGTGGTTCAAATAGCCTCGGCTATCACCTCATTTTGTCCGGTCGTGATGGTCAAGTGGATTAAGGCGTCTTGTACATACCAGTTGCGTTGCTTCTGGGAGTATGGGTTCGAGTCACTTCTGGGGTGTGAGTTTTCAGTTGCATATTGTCCTGGGGACCATTCAGGCTTGTTCGCATATATATATATATATATATATATATATATATATATATATATATATATATATATATATATATATATATATATATATATATATATACCTCTATATATATATATATACCTCTATATATATATATATATATATATACAATGTTAGTATATTTTGGTAGCAGTCTTTCCTGTAGACATATATTATTAAATATGACCGAAAAAGTAAAAAGTAAAAGAAAAAGAATTCTAACACGAATTTTCTCAATGTTTCTTATATTTTTCTTCACTGTTCATGGTAACTGAAAAATCAATTTTGCAAAATTCATTTTTATTTCTAGTCTGATGCGACACTTGAACGCGTTTCATAATGATTGAAGATTGATAAAGATTAAGCCACCCAAGAGGTGGCACGGGCATGAATAGCCCGTAAGTGGTACAATTTTTTTTTTCCAGTGTTCTGAGGTTGCATTTAACCATCAAGCTGTTATCGTGGGGGAAGATACTGCTTCACAGTCTTTATGAGGGTGTCCAGCTGCTGGACACTTTTGTTGACCAGGAGAGTGGCTGTGTTGATGGCTTCAGGGTGGCCACTGCATGATTCAGGAACTCTTAAAGCTCTTCTAAGGTCATTGGTTGCTTCACATTCCAGAAGATAGTGAAGTAATGGCTTTTCTGTGACAGTTTGGCAGAAGATGCACTCTCTCTGTCGGGGTTCACCAATCTCCCAGTTGCATCTGTAACCTAGACGTAGTCTATATAGCCTAACTGCTATTCCCTGTGGATTCCTTTTGGGATATTTAACCTTTCTAATTTGGTTGCCTGAAGATACCATGTTGCAGATGGCGAACCTTCAGCTATTCTCTGGTGTAGGTAGGCTTTGTTGAGATGTGAGAGTTTTTTGGTGATGATGTTTTTTATGTTCTCTAGGCTGGGTTGAATTGTTTTATGTATCGCTGGATGACGAGTTGCCAATTTAGCAATTTCATCAGCTTTTTCATTTAATGGGATTCCAATATGAGATGGGATCCAGTTTAAAGTTATGTTGAGGCCTTTGCCTTTAGAGACTGCTCCTTGATACAAAATGGTGGTAATTATTTCCACATTATCTTTCCACTGTTTTTGTCCTAGTATTTGAAGTGCAGCTTTTGAGTCTGTGTGTATGATTGCATTTTGAGTGTTTTGTGCAATCACATATGCGAATGCCTGTTGTATGGCGAACAGCTCAGTTTGGGTTGATGATACTAGTCCTCCCAGTCTCCAATATGCCTGAACGCTGGTCGTGCAAAGAGCAGCGCCAGCACTCTCATTTTCTGTGTCCACCGATCCGTCTGTGAAGATGTGGGTGGCTCCTGCTACTGCTATGCTATACATTTGCTCTTCTATTATGCGCCTTAGGATTGTCGGATCATAGGCAGCCTTTTTCATTGGGAGGCTTTCTATTACTATTTTGAAAGTAGGCTCTTCCCACGGCGCGGAAGGAGTGTAATTTGGGTGTGGATGATCACCCTCTCTATCAAAAATCATGTTTTTTAAATGTAGTCTGTTTAGGACTTTTCCTGCTCTTGCAACCCAAGAGTTTCCATTGTTTTGGCCTAGTCCAACCACCAAAGCCTGCCGTACTGGGATTGGATCAGAAGAAATAATTATCTTACTGATAATTGTAGCTGTCCTTTGTGATATTCTTTCTTGTAGAGAGGGCAAACCCGTCTCCAGTCTAAGAGTTTCAAGCCTGGTCCACATGGGGGCTCCCAGTGCAGCTCTCATAGCATTGTTTTGGGCAACTTCAAGCTTTTTCCACTGTTGGTGTGATAGATTTGTGAGTGCGGGTGCGGCATAATCGATCACTGATCTGACTGCCTGTACATAGTATGTGCGAAGGACTTGCAGATTGGCTCCTCCAGAAAGGGAGGTTAGCGACCTGAGGATTGCCGTCCGGGCCGCAGTTCGCTCTCTCAAGTATGTGACCTCAGCATTAAAATTCATGTGTGTGTCCAGGATGATTCCTAGATACTGATAGGTGTCGACCCATTCTATTGGTTGACCCTGTACTGTGAGTTGGATGTTGGGCTTCGCTATTTTTATGGGCATGGCCTTTGACTTTGAGGGGTTGAGTTTGATCCCAATCTGTTTTGCCTCTTTACTGATGCAGTCTAAGCATTTGGGTGCAAGGCGCGCCGCATCCCTTCCTTTTATGATGATGACAAAGTCGTCCGCGTAGTTTAGCAGCCTGCAGTGATGTGGGAGTTTCAACCTCATTATTCTTTCCATTAAACAGTTGAAGAGAAGAGGGCTAAGAATACCTCCTTGCGGTGTACCATTTTCATGTCTTTTGTACTCAGAGACTGTGCCATGAAGTTTTACTCTTGCTTCTCTGTTTATGAGACAGTTTTTGGTCCAGGAGAGCAGGTTGCCTCTGACCTCTTTGTCAATGAGGCAGCAGAGAATAGCTGGGGCGCTAGCCAGTTCAAAGGCTTTTTCGAGGTCCAGGAATATCAGCATTCCTGGTCTGTCATTCAAGTGGGCTAACAGAGTTGTAATACATTCCACTGTGCCAACCCCTCTTCTATAGGCATACATATCATGATGCAGTTTAGGCATTTTCCACTCCAGTCTGATGAGTGCCATTCTGTCAGCCGTCTTGGCTGCACAGCTTTGGAGAGAGATGGGCCTGGGATTAGCTGGATCTTTGGGTTTTGGGATCGGCACTATGTCTGCTCTATTCCAAGCAGAAGGTCTAGTTTGAGAAGTCCAGGCTAAATTAATTAACCTTAGGTATGCAGCGTCTCCCTCTGGGCCGAGGTTTCTAATCATTTTATAGGTTATTTTGTCGGCTCCAGGGGATGTATCCTTGGAGTTTTTCTTAGCCCGATTGAGCTCATCCAGTGTGAAGGGGGCATTAGTGTCAGAGACTTCTTCACATGCTGTAAGGATTCTGTGCCACCTTTCTTCCTCTAGTCTGTACTGCTAATACATCTGGTGGAAGTTGATTGCTGGCTGCTCTCTCTGCAAACCTGGTTGCCAGTACTTCGGCTTCCTGTTGAGGATCTTTGGGGTGTGGAGCTTTAGGTGTTTTATTCCCTTTGGCCCGGTGAATTTGCTGCCACATCTCCCCGAGAGAGGTGTGTTCATTCAGGTGTGAACACCATTCTAGCCACTTTTGTTCTTTTATTTGTCTGGTCTCTCGATGTACATGTTCCTTGACCTCACAAATTAAGATCCTGTTGCGGTCACTTGGCTGCTTTTTGTATAGCTTTCTTGTTCTATTGAGTCTATGGTTGAGTTCTTTGACACGTTCGCAATAGTACCAATGATCTTTATGGTGTCCGGTAGACTGTTTTTTCAGTGGGATTGAGTGGTTGGCTGCACTTTGAATCGCTTTGACAAATTCTTGTTCTGCCTGATTAATGTCTTCAGGAAGATCATAGTTTCTTTGCCACTCTGAAATGAGGTTTTGAAATCGGTCCCAGTTTGCTAAAGCAAAGTTCCAGGCTTCAGATGGAGGCGGAGGTGGGGTGGGTAGGTCTAACTGAAGATCAATTTGGACCCCATAGTGGTCGCTTGTGAGTGTGGGCTCAACTGACCATGTTGCTGCATCTCTTAGGGAGGCTGAAACGAAGGTCAGGTCTAATCTGCCTCCTTGGATGTGGGTAGGTTCATTCTTGTTTAGGATTTGTATTTCTGGAAGCCGGTCCAGTAGATGTGTAATGTGTATGCCGGCTTCATTTGTTTTGTTCGAGCCCAGTGCCAATCGATGATGGGCATTAAAATCTCCACAAATGATTGTGTTTGTTGTTGTCGCGTGTCCAAATAACACAGAGAGATCCATTTCGGCTTGTGGAGACCTGTACACATTGAACACTTCAAGTTTGTCGTGTCTTAGCTCAATGGTGACTCCCATTACCTCTGTCCCTGCTCCACAATTGGGTGGGCTGGTTATGGATTTGGAGATCAGGTCACATTTTACATAGATTGCACATCCCCTGGATTGCCCATTGATCCATGGAAGGAAGAAGCCTCGATAGCCTGAGATTTTAGGTTCTAATCCGGCTCGAAGCAAGCTCTCCTGTAGTATCAGGATGTCTATGCCTTTGGTTGCTGCTATGCATTGCAAGTGTTGCAATTTAGTGCGCAGTCCTTGCGCATTCCATTGCAGGATCTTTAGAATTCTAGGTTCTTGGAATGTGCTGATAATTCCGTGGTATCCATGGAGTCTGATGAACACGCCATGGAAGTTGCAATTGGGGTATAGGTTCTTAGTGGTCCTGAAATTGCCTCATCAATGTCGCTTTCCGACGACCTGGACTCTATCTGCTTTTTATGGGGGTGCCTCTTGCCCTGCTGTCTTGACGGTGTGGATATTACATCTTCGAATTTTTTGAGCTTGTGCTCAATTGTCTTCCGAGTCTCTGTGGTTTGGCGTTTTATAATAACTTATTACATTTTCAAAGACTTTAGTTTACACACACACAACTATAACTTGCAAACACTAAGCAGAGTTTAAACAGCTTTGATTTTATACCTGCATTTGGGTGAGGTGACATGTTACAACAGTTTTGGATGAGGTAAAAACAAACCTGAAACACAAGACAGAACACGAAACAATGGGTAAAATATTTTGTTAGTTAAAGGGAAGAATGGAAGTAACTGCAAAGGGTCTATTGCCCCATATTTCTTGATGCTTCTATATTGGTGCGGAGTCTTGAAGTGGGTAGAATATAGTTGTGCATTAATTGGCTGTCGATTGCTGGTGTCGACTTCCTTATGTTTTGGCGGCATTTTATAGGTATGTTCTTATAGACAATTTTATTGCGAACACAGTGATACCAAATTTAAATACGTGCGCCCTCAATTATTGTCAGAAGAGCCAAAAGAGTGTACACTTTTTCGGTCTTACCGCGTAGGCTCGCGAACCGCCGAAAGCACATAGGGTATGATTTTTTTCTGAACGCCGATAGCGCGAAAGTGTTAATGTGTAGTGCCTCGTAGATATCAAGCCGCCTGCTATCGCTGTATCTATCGATGATTTTCGTGTTTTTTGTTAAGACTTCTCTGGTGATGGTCTGGTTATGGGAAGAGATTATATGTTCCTTAATGGAGCCTTGTTGCTTATGCATCGTTAATCGCCTGGTAAGAAATGTTGTTGTCTTGCCTATATACTTAATTCTTTGAGGCTTACAGTCCCCAAGTGGGCATTTGAAGGCATAGACGACATTAATCTCTTTTAAAGCATTCTGCTTTGTGTCTGGAGAGTTTCTCATGAGTAGGTTGGCCGTTTTCTTGGTTTTATAGTAAATCGTCAATTGTATCTTCTGATTTTTGTCTGTAAGGATAACGTTTCTATTAACAATATCTTTCAGGACCCTTTCCTTCGTTTTATGAGCTGTGGAAAAGAAGTTCCTGTAAAATACTCTAATAGGGGGTACAGGTGTTGTGTTAGTTGTCTCTTCAAAGGTTGTATTGCGTTTCACTTTCCTTCTTATGATGTCTTCAACGAAACCATTGGAGAAGCCGTTGTTGACTAGGACCTGCCTTACCCTACAGAGTTCTTCATCGACTTGCTTCCATCCTGAGCTGTGGCTGAGAGCACGGTCGACATAAGCGTTAACGACACTCCTCTTGTACCTGTCTGGGCAGTCACTGTTGGCATTGAGGCACATTCCTATGTTCGTTTCCTTAGGGTAGACTGCAGTGTGGAAACCTCCGCTCTTTTCCATGACTGTTACATCTAGAAAGGGCAGCTTCCCATCCTTTTCCATCTCGTAAGTGAAACGCAGCACGGAACTCTGCTCAAACGCCTCCTTCAGCTCCTGCAGATGTCTGACATCAGGTACCTGTGTAAATATGTCGTCAACATACCTGTGTAAAAATGTCGTCAACATACCTGCAGTATATGGCCGGTTTCAAGTTCATGTCGACTAAGACTTTTTGCTCGATGGTACCCATGTAGAAGTTTGCAAACAGGACACCTAGGGGAGAACCCATAGCGACCCCATCTACTTGCTTATACATGTGCCCATCCGGGCTCAAGAAGGGTGCCTCTTTAGTACAAGCTTGGAGTAGTTTCCTTAGAATATTCTTTGGTATGTCAAGAGGAGTACAGGCTGGATCACGATACACTCTGTCGGCTATCATCCCGATTGTCTCGTCCACAGGTACGTTGGTGAACAGTGATTCTACATCCAACGAGGCTCTTATCCCTGTGGCCCGTGTGCACCGCAGTAAGTCAACAAATTCTTTTGGGGACTTCAGGCTGAAGGCGCAAGGGACATAAGGAGTCAGCAGGCCGTTGAGTTGCTTCGCCAGTCTGTACGTAGGTGTGGGTATCTGGCTAATGATTGGCCGAAGTGGGTTATATGGAGGACCTATGGCAATTCCACGACCAAGAGATGGCTTCCTGAACATTGCAGGAATTAACCTCACTGAGGACCAAGTCACTCTCCTAAATCTGGGCATAAACTGTCACGTTATGTCCAGACCGAGTGAGATGGCCCGGAAAGTGGAGTTGGAAATTCTGTTGGACGACATATTCGACCTCGAGACACAAAAGAAGATCACTACCAAAGATACCTTACAAGCAGAACTTATTGTGGAAGGAGGAAAGAATCGAGGCAATTACAGAAGCACCATACTGTCCCCCGAGCTCAAAGCGGCAGCTAAAAGCCTTCGTGAGAACAAGGAGATAGTTGTCAGGAGAGGTGACAAGTCGCCAATATACGTCATTCTTAAAAAAGACGAATATCTGGCGAAAATGAACCTCATACTCTCTGACCAAACTAAATTCCAAAGGGCAACGAAGGACACTACAGCCGAATTGAAAGCAAAGGTCAACAAACTGATTGAAACTGTGAATGCCAAGAAATCCGGACTCCACCTGCCAAAGATTATTGGGGAATATAAACCTGGATATGCGTATGGAAATGTCAAGACACACAAGCCTGGAAACCCACTTCGGCCAATCATTAGCCAGATACCCACACCCACGTACAGACTGGCGAAGCGACTCAACGGCCTGCTGACTCCTTATGTCCCTTGCGCCTTCAGCCTGAAGTCCCCAAAAGAATTTGTTGACTTACTGCGGTGCACACGGGCCACAGGGATAAGAGCCTCGTTGGACGTAGAATCACTGTTCACCAACGTACCTGTGGACGAGACAATCGGGATGATAGCCGACAGAGTGTATCGTGATCCAGCCTGTATTCCTCTTGACATACGAGAGAATATTCTAAGGAAACTACTCCAAGCTTGAAGTAAAGAGGCACCCTTCTTGAGCCCGGATGGGCACATGTATAAGCAAGTAGATGGGGTCGCCATGGGTTCTTCCCTAGGAGTCCTGTTTGCAAACTTCTACATGGGTACATTCGAGCAAAAAGTCTTAGACGACATGAACTTGAAACCGGCCATATACTGCAGGTATGTTGACGACATTTTTACACAGGTACCTGATGTCAGACATCTGCAGGAGCTGAAGGAGGCGTTTGAGCAGAGTTCCGTGCTGCGTTTCACTTACGAGATGGAAAAGGATGGGAAGCTGCCTTTTCTAGATGTAACAGTCATGGAAAAGAGCGGAGGTTTCCACACTGCAGTATACACTAAGGAAACGAACATAGGAATGTGCCTAAATGCCAACAGCGACTGCCCAGACAGGTACAAGAGGAGTGTTGTTAACGCATATGTCGACCGTGCTCTCAGCCACAGCTCAGAATGGAAGCAAGTCGACGAAGAACTCTGTAGGGTAAGGCAGGTCCTAGTCAACAACGGCTTCTCCAATGGTTTCTTTGACGACATCATAAGAAGGAAAGTGAAACGCCATGCAACCTCTGAAGAGACAACTAACACAACACCTATACCCCCTATTAGACTATTTTACAGGAACTTCTTTTCCACAGCTCATAAAACGGAGGAAAGGGTCCTGAAAGATATTGTTAATAGAAACGTTATCCCTAAGGACAAAAATCAGAGGATACAACTGGCGATTTACTATAAAACCAGAAAAACGGCCAGCCTACTCATGAGAAACTCTCCAGACACAAAGCAGAACGCTTTAAAAGAGACCAACGTCGTCTATGCCTTCAAATGCCCACTTGGGAACTGTAAGCTCCAAAAAAAACAGTATATAGGCAAGACAACAACATCTCTTTCTAGGCGTTTAACGATGCATAAGCAACAGGGTTCCATTAAGGAACATATAATCTCTTTCCACAACCAAACCATCGCCAGAGAAATCCTAGTAAACAACACAGAAATCATCGATAGATACAGCGATAGCAGACGGCTTGACGTTTGCGAGGCAATACACATTAAAAAGTCAACACCAGCAATCAACAGCCAATTAATGCACAACTATATTCTACCCACCTCAAGACTCCGCTCCAATATAGAAGCACCAAGAAATATGGACCAATAGGCTTTCTACAATCACTTCCATTCAATACCCATTGTTTCGTGTTCTGTCGATTGATTGATTGATGAAGATTAAGCCACCCAAAAGGTGGCACGGGCATGAATAGCCCGTAAGTGGTGGCCCTTTTAAGCTATTACCAGTATCAAGAGCTGATACTGAAGATCTGTGGAGGTGCGAATGCACCCTGCATGACGGGAGATGTCTCCCTTGTGAATGTGTTAAGGTGAAGATGAAGCCACCCAATAGGTGGCACGGGCATGAATAGCTCGTAAGTGGTGGCCCTTTTGAGCCATCACCAGTATCAATAGATGATACTGGAGATCTGTGGAGGTGCGACTGCACCCAGCGTGACGGGAGATGTCTCCCGGACCAAATGGTGACCAGATGGTGGGACGTGTTCTGTCTTGTGTTGAGGAATTTAATACCCTATTAATACCACCTCACCCCATCCACCTCACTCAAATGTAGATATAAACAAATCGGAGATGTGTAAGTTCTATTCAGTTGTGTATGTGTAAACTAAAGTCTTTGAAAATGTAATAAGTTTTACGAAACGCGCTCAAGCGTCACGTCAGACTATAAATAAAAATGAATTTTGGAGAATTGATTTTTTAATTACCACCAACAGTGAAAAGGAATGTACGAAAGATCGAGAAAATTCGTGTTAGAATTATTAATCTTACTTTTTCGGTCATATTTAATAATATATATATATATATATATATATATATATATATATATATATATATATATATATATATATATATATATATATATATATATATATATATATGTCGTACCTAGTAGCCAGAATGCACTTCTCGTCCTACTATGCAAGGCCCGATTTGCCTAATAAGCCAAGTTTTCCTGAATTAATATATTTTCTCAAATTTTTTTCTTATGAAATGATAAAGTTACCCATTTCATTATGTATGAGGTCAATTTTTTTTTAATGGAGTTAAAATTAACGTAGATATATGACCGAACCTAACCAACCCTACCTAACCTAACCTAACCTATCTTTATAGGTTAGGTTAGGTTAGGTAGCTGAAAAAGTTAGGTTAGGTTAGGTTAGGTAGGTTCGGTAGTCGAAAAACAATTAATTCATGAAAACTTGACTTATTAGGCAAATTGGGCCTTGCATAGTAGGCAGAGAAGTGCGTTCTGGCTACTAGGTACGACATATATATATATATATATATATATATATATATATATATATATATATATATATATATATATATATATATATATATGTCGTACCTAGTAGCCAGAACGCACTTCTTAGCCTACTATGCAAGGCCCAATTTGCCTAATAAGCCAAGTTTTCATGAATTAATTGTTTTTCGACTACCTAACCTACCTAACCTAACCTAACCTAACTTTTTCGACTACCTAACCTAACCTAACCTATAAAGATAGGTTAGGTTAGGTTAGGTAGGGTTGGTTAGGTTCGGTCATATATCTACGTCAATTTTAACTCCAATAAAAAAAAATTGACCTCATACATAATGAAATGGGTAGCTTTATCATTTCATAAGCAAAAAATTAGAGAAAATATATAAATTCATGAAAACTTGGCTTATTAGGCAAATTGGGCCTTGCATAGTAGGCTGCGAAGTGCGTTCTGGCTATTAGGTACGACATATATATATATATATATATATATATATATATATATATATATATATATATAGGAGGTGGTGATCTTTGTGGTATTTAAATACTCCGAAATTACCATCTCTTTTAAGGGTCTGAGCAGGTGGTGGAGTGGGTTAAGGCGTACCTGTTATGCCAGTTGCTGGAAGGCTTCTGTGCTGGCTAGGGTTCGAGTCTCCTTGTGGGAAAGTGTTCTAAAGTTGTATACTTCAATCTCGTGTTTAGGAGAGTTGTGCCTTAAGTTCATAGACACAGTGTTCTCCCATATTAACAGGGACTTGATGAAATAAACGTATAAATGACCCCTCACTTGCTCTAGTGCTCTTGGGAGGTGGTGATCTTTGTGGTATTTAAATACTCCGAAATTACCATCTCTTTTAAGGGTCTGAGCAGGTGGTGGAGCGGGTTAAGGCGTACCTGTTATGCCAGTTGCTGGAAGGCTTCTGTGCTGGCTAGGGTTCGAGTCTCCTGGTGGGAAAGTGTTCTAAAGTTGTATACTTCACTCTCGTGTTTAGGAGAGTTGTGCCTTAAGTTCATAGACACAGTGTTCTCCCATATTAACAGGGACTTGATGAAATAAACGTATAAATGACCCCTCACTTGCTTTAGTGCTTTTGGGAGGTGGTGATCTTTGTGGTATTTAAATACTCCGAAATTACCATCTCTTTTAAGGGTCTGAGCAGGTGGTGGAGCGGGTTAAGGCGTACCTGTTATGCCAGTTGCTGGAAGGCTTCTGTGCTGGCTAGGGTTCGAGTCTCCTGGTGGGAAAGTGTTCTAAAGTTGTATACTTCACTCTCGTGTTTAGGAGAGTTGTGCCTTAAGTTCATAGACACAGTGTTCTCCCATATTAACAGGGACTTGATGAAATAAACGTATAAATGACCCCTCACTTGCTTTAGTGCTTTTGGGAGGTGGTGATCTTTGTGGTATTTAAATACTCCGAAATTACCATCTCTTTTAAGGGTCTGAGCAGGTGGTGGAGCGGGTTAAGGCGTACCTGTTATGCCAGTTGCTGGAAGGCTTCTGTGCTGGCTAGGGTTCGAGTCTCCTGGTGGGAAAGTGTTCTAAAGTTATATATATATATGTATATATATATATATATATATATATATATATATATATATATATATATATATATTTATATATATATATATATATATATATATATATATATATATATATATATATATTTATATATATATATATATATATATATATATATATATATATATATAGTGGAAAAAGTAGCTGATGCCATGCTAAGCGTCGCAACATCAGACAAGGAGAAAGCCCACCTCAGAGCAGTGCGTGCCCCCCATGCAGGAGACTTCCTCCTGGCAGTACCCATGTCTGCAATGGGCACGCGCCTAGATCCAGAATCCCTTCGTGTAGCAGTGGCCCTCCGCCTTGGTGCCCCAATTCACACTGAATACAAGTGTATTTGCAACAGGGTGGAAGCAGACCAATACGGACTGCATGGGTTGCATTGCGGAAGCACAAAGGGCTGGCATGCAAGACACAACGAGGTCAATGACATCATCAAGAGAAGCCTCGTCTCAGCTGGGTGCCCAGCGGAGAGAGAACCTCGCATCCTAGGGGTCCAAAACCCGGATTTCCCAGCACTTCGCCCTGATGGCATCACCATATACTCATGGAAGGAGGGTAGACAGTTGGTGTGGGACTACACATGTGTATCCACCCTGGCTGACACCTATGTACACTTCGGAGCTGATCAAGCAGGTGGGGCGGCCAACCACAGGGAAACAGCAAAATCACTCAAGTACAGGCGACTGGAAGGTCAATACCTCTTTGTTCCCATAGCGTCTGAGACGCATGGCCCCTGGGGCAAGAGTGCCTTGGGATTTCTCAAGGAATTGGGGTCCAAGCTCATTGACGTCACCAGAGACCCAAGGGCTTCCAGTTTTTTATTTCAGCGTCTCAGTGTGGCGATCCAGAGGGGAAATGCTTGCTGCGTCCTCGGTTCCTGTCCAGAAGCGGAGGAGCTTCAAGAGATCCATAACCTTTAGGCATTTGTCTTGTATGTTTTGTAACCTTTAAATACACAATAAAGGAAAAAAAAAAAAGGGAAGGGGGTGGTAGGAGAAAAGCACACAGAAACTGTATTGGAGGGGACCCACATTCCCTCCAATGCGTTATGTGTGGTTTCCTCCGAGGCTATGGGCCCCCCTTCTTCCAGCCAGAGGTGGTACTCTTTTATTTATATATATATATATATATATATATATATATATATATATATATATATATATATATATATATATATATATATATATATATATATATATATATGCAAAAGATTAACAAAATTGCTACCATATTGAGGTGACATGTATCAGAAGATATTTTGTAAACGTTACCTCAGTAAATTGAAATAAATATGAAAGTAATATATATTACTCCAATTTTATTTCAAATAAAAACTAAGTTTTATATTATTGTTTTTCCTTTAAATTGTTTAAATATGTTTACCTTGTTAGGGGACCTGGTAACCACCTAAGTGTAGTAACAGGAAGAGAACTACACTCGTGGTGTTTCGTGTACCCAGCACTCTTTTTGTCATATAACACTGTGAAATTATTGACAGTTTTGACCTCCACAACCTTCTCACTTGTTTCATTGTATTAATCATACCTCCTCTTTTTCTTTTAGTTTGGCATATTTAATGCTTCTAACCTCTCCTTCTGTTCTCCTGAGTACTCCTACTCTACTCAGACAACTTCGGGTGCTGTAAGGAAAGGACATTAAAAGTTGTCACGATGTTAGCCGCTCCGCCAGAAGCATCGTGTCCAGGTTGTGATGTTTTTATAGTGTAACTATCCAGTCACAAGTTTGATTCTCTTTGTGTTAAAGTAATTTTTCATGTTTTCTTCAGCTATTGTGTATCAGCCAAGTGGTGTATACCTTACATCGCAACGATGGATAGATGGCTGCACAGATGAATGGATTGATGGATAGAAAGCTAGATGAACAGATTGACTGATGGATAGATGGCTGTAAAGTTGAATGGATAGAAAGCTACATTGACAGATATCTGGAAAGTTATAATAACAAATGGACAGAGAGATGGACAAATGGCGTGATAGATAGATGGGTGGAAGTACACGGATGGATGGATAGATAGACAGATAGATAGATCGGTAGATTATGGATAGAAGGATGGATAGATTGATAGAAGAATTATTAGATGGATAGATGAATATTTGGGGAGTGGATATATGGATAATCAGATTGATGGACAAAAGTATAAATATATGGATGGTTGGAATGGATAAGTATGAATAAAAGATGGATGGACATATGAATATATAGATTTTTAAATAAATGTATTATTATATACTTAGATAGATAGATGGATAGAGAGACCGACAACTAGAGTGACAGATAAATGGGTAGATAGATGGATGGATAGGTGAATACATAAATAGTTGGATAGGTAGACTGAGGAATAGACGGATGGATAGATAGCTGAATGGACAGATAAAGAGAGAGACAGATGTATGGATAGATAGATGGACAGATGGGAGACAAACAGATAGACCCGGTCAACGACGTGTATCCTCCCCACCCCTTCCTGGTCAATTATATAGCTGGGAATGTCTGTCTGTCTGTTCAGAGTTGGAGGCCAAGCGGTTTGGTCTAGCCTCACACAAATTGGCAGAGAGAATGGTCTGAGATGAACATAGGATGGTCAGGGTCGCCAAAATTCAAAAGGGAACCGCTCGCCAGTGTAACATTCAGACATCCATGACGAGTTTTGGCACTGCCCGCCAGCTCCACAGCTAAATATTTTCAAAACAAACTTTTCAAACTATAGTTTTTCATGTAACATACACCATTACAGTCACTGATCTTGGGAAAATAAAAAGTAATTTCAAAGCTATAAATAATTTGCCCGTATCATAAGAACATAAGAATGAAGGTAACTGCAGAAACCTATTGACCCATACGAGGCAGCTCCTATTTATAACCACCCAATCATATTCATACATATGTTTAACCTACCATTATTAGGCTATAACCTGCAATATAAATAGCAGGTTAGACATATATATGAATGAGGTTAGACATATCACCATGACCTAGACAATTCTTCAACAGCTCCAAAACAATCTCGAGCCACGGTGTACGTTATCAGAGCATGAGGTGGCTATTCTATTTTTAGTATTATCACCTCTGAGCTCCTCTCACTGCGACCACAACACATTAGTTATATTTTTTATATGAGAGAGAGAGACTGAGACAAAGACAAAGACTGACACAGAAACACACATGCACCCTGAGAGACAAAGAAACAGATAGACAAAGCAAGAGGCTAAGTTAAAGAAAGAGACAGACAGTAGGTAAATTGTAGGATGAACAGAGATAGATGCATAGATTGATGGATAAATGTATGTTTGGCTAGACAGATGAAAGGATAGATAGATGGGAGCCAGCCAGATAGACCTGGCAATGCTGGATGCCCCGATTTGTTGAATACCCACCAAACAGTTTCACTTTTTCTGAACGTTTTAAAAACAGCAATTAATTGTTTTACCCACGTTTTAAATTACGTTTTATACACGTGTTTTGAGAATTTGTAAATACGAATACAAAATGTGAGGTCGTAATGTTTTGATAAAACATGTTTTAAATGTTATGATATAACGTTTTTGAAAAAGGGTCTTACAACGCTATTTTTTTAATGATTAATTATTGAAGTTATTAGGTATAATTATTCTCATTGCAATTATAAAGATAGAGAAAGACTGGGAAAAAGGAAACAGATGCAGAGGAAAGACAGAGACAGAGAAGAGAAGAAAGAAAGGGAGAGAGACCGAAGGAGATAGGAAATAAACAAAGAGAGAGACAGAGAGGAGAGAGAAAGAGAACGAGAGTGAAAGAGAGAGAGAGAGAGAGAGAGAGAGAGAGAGAGAGAGAGAGAGAGAGAGAGAGAGAGAGAGAGAGAGAGAGAGAGAGAGAGAGAGAGAGAGAGAGAGAGAGAGAGAGAGAGAGAGAGAGAGAGAGAGAGAGAGAGAGAGAGAGAGAGAGAGAGAGAGAGAGAGAGAGAGAGAGAGAGAGAGAGAGAGAGAAAGAGAGAGAGAGAGAGAGAGAGAGAGAGAGAGAGAGAGAGCTGAGGCAGATATGGGATAGGTGGGAGAGTGGAGCTCCTTGACGTCCTCAGCGACACACAGCCTGATGGGGCCTGATAG
Organism: Procambarus clarkii; assembly: GCF_040958095.1. Taxonomy (NCBI): domain Eukaryota; kingdom Metazoa; phylum Arthropoda; class Malacostraca; order Decapoda; family Cambaridae; genus Procambarus; species Procambarus clarkii. Next base: position 7,131,448 of record NC_091165.1, read on the forward strand.
GTGAGTGGACAGAGCTCTGGACTCGTAATCTTAGGGTTGGGGTTCGATCCTTGGTGATGACAGAAACAAAGTGGGCAGAGTTTCTTTCACCATAATGCCACTGTTTCCTAGCAGTAAATTTGTACCTGAGGATTATTCAGGTGTTACAGGCTGCTTCCTGGTGGGTGTTTCCTGAGAGGCGGGCGAAAGGAAAGGTGGGTTTCCTGAGAGGCAGGCCGAAAGCAGAGCTCAACCCCTGCAAGCACAACTAGGTGAATAAAACTAGGTGAATTCACACACACACACACACGCACACACACACACACACACACACACGCACACACACACACACACACACACGCACACACACACACACACACACGCACACACACACAGTGGTGGTGTGTGTGTAGTGGTTATCACATCTGTCTGACACACAGAAGGTCCCTGGTGAGCACACTCCTTTTTCACCTGTTGATTGACGGTTGAGAGGCGGGACCAAAGAGACAGAGCTCAACCCCTCGCAAACACAACTAGGTGAGTACAACTAGGTGAGTACACGAACACACACACAGGAGGAAGGTCTAGAAAATCTTCTAGAAAAATCTTCTAGAAAAAATCTAGAAAAAAAACAGGTCTAGAAAATGGCTGCTAAAGTTCAATTCAGGAAAGTGTAAGGTGATGAAATTAGGCGAAGGGAGCAGGAGGCTGAACACAAGGTACCATCTGGGAGGTGAAATCCTGCAAGAGTCAAATAGAGAGAAAGATTTGGGGGTTGATATCACACCGAACCTGTCCCCAGAGGCCCACATCAAAAGGATATCATCAGCTGCAGATGCTAGACTGGCCAACATAAGAACTGCCTTTAGAAACTTGTGTAAGGAATCTTTTCAGAACCCTGTATACCACTTATGTAAGACCAATCCTGGAGTATGCAGCTCCAGCCTGGAGTCCATACCTAGTTAAACACAAGACAAAGCTAGAGAAGATTCAGCGGTATGCCACCAGGTTCGCCCCGGAACTGAGAGGAATGAACTACGAGGAAAGGCTAAAGGAGCTGAACCTCACATCCCTGGAAAACAGAGGAGTGAGGGGAGACATGATAACCACCTACAAAATTCTCAGGGGAATTGACAGGGTGGACAAAGACAAACTCTTCAGCACTGGTGGAACACGAAGGGGACACAGGTGGAAACTTAGTACCCAGATGAGTCACAGAGACGTTAGAAAGAATTTTTCCAATGTCAGAGTAGTTAATAAATGGAATGCTTTAGGCAGTGATGTGGTGGAGGCTGACTCCATACACAGTTTCAAATGTAGATATGATAGAGCCCAGTAGGTTAAGGAATCTGTACACCAGTTGATTGACAGTTGAGAGGCGGGACCAAAGAGCCAAAGCTCAACCCCGAAAGCACAATTAGGTAAGTACAATTAGGTAAGTACACACACACATGCACACGCACACACACATGCATGCACAGCAGTAGGCCGTCGGCGATGAGACACGCAATTGTCAGTGGGGTCCGCGAATAAACTTCAAATAGGCGGGACATTGAAGTGATATAGAGGCTAGATCATAGTATTTGGCCTCACACAGTGTGTAGCAGGCAGGGTACAACGTACCACAGTGAACTCGCAAACGAGTGACCCGATAGAGTTAGGAAACCAAATTGGAGTGGCAACACCATTGCTGGATGAGAGGAGCGACCTGCAGTGAGACTTGCCTAACTGTGCTTGTGGTGAAGTAAGTGCTAGTGGGACTGGTAGGAGCCTCTGTGTCGTCTCCAACAATGTGCAAAAGGTTTATATAAAATCATATCGTAGTCAATAATGCATTTTCATTCAATAATAGAATAGCAAACTTGATACTTGATAGAGAAGTGGGCAAGAGTTGTGTGAGATCACTTGGGAACCGAATACCGTATTAATCCCCAAGTCTCCACACTCCCACCCCCCCCTTCATCACTGTAAACTACAGGCAAACACACACAAAGACTCTCACCTACATAAACCATGCACGCACTCGCAATCACACGCACACACATACAGATTGACCCTTGTAAGACCAAACCCGGAGTATGCAGCTCCAGCCTGGAGTCCATACCTTGTTAAACACAAGACAAAGTGTTATAGAAGATTCAGAGGTATGCGACCAGACAAGTCCCAGAACTGAGAGTTATGAGCTACAAGGAAAGCTAAGGGAGCTGAACCTCACATGCCTTAAAAAATAAGAGTAAGGGGGAGACATGATAACAACCTACAAAATTCTTAAGGGAATTGACAGGGTGGACAAAGACAAACTCCTTAGCACGGGTGGAACATGAAGAAGGGGACACAGATGGAAACTTATTACCCAGATGAGCAGAAGAGATATTAGAAGGATTTTTTTCCTGTGTCAGAGTAGTTAAGTAGAATGTATTAGGCAGTGATGTGATGGAGGCAGACTCCATACACAGTTTCACATGTACATTTGATAAATCCCGGTAGGCTCAGGAATTTGTACACCAATAGATTGGCAGTTGAGAGGCGTCACCAAAGAACAAGAGCTCAACCCCCATAAGCATATCTAGGTGAGTACAACTAGGTGTGTACTCACTCGCATTCAAAACCACAAACCCATTCACACACTAAAACATACACATACTCACACACACACACACACACACATACACACATACACACACACACACACACACACACACACACACACACACACACACACACACACACACACACACACACACACACACACACACACACACACACACACACACACACACACACATACACACATACACACACACACACACACACACACACACATACACACACACACACACACACACACACACACACACACACACACACACACACACACACACACACGTCACACACACACACACACACACAGGTAGGCCGCCGACGGTAGGAGACACACGATTAGTGAGGTCCGCAGAAATTCGTCAATTTCTCGGGACATTGAAGGAGTATAGAGGCTAGATCATAGTATTTGGCCTCTCGCAGTGTACTCACCTAGTTGTACTCACCTAGTTGTGTTTGCGGGGGTTGAGCTCTGGCTCTTTGGTCCCGCTTCTCAACCGTCAATCAACAGGTGTACAGATTCCTGAGCCTATTGGGCTCTATGATATCTACACTTGAAACTGTGTATGGAGTCAGCCTCCACCACGTCACCTCCTAATGCATTCCATTTGTCAACCACTCTGACACTAAAAAAGTTCTTTCTAATATCTCTGTGGCTCATTTGGGCACTCAGTTTCCACCTGTGTCCCCTTGTGCGTGTTCCCCTTGTGTTAAATAGACTGTCTTTATCTACCCTATCAATTCCCTTCAGAATCTTGAATGTGGTGATCATGTCCCCCCTAACTCTTCTGTCTTCCAGCAAAGTGAGGTTTAATTCCCGTAGTCTCTCCTCGTAGCTCATACCTCTCAGCTTGGGTACTAGTCTGGTGGCAAACCTTTGAACCTTTTCCAGTTTAGTCTTATCCTTGACTAGATATGGACTCCATGCTGGGGCTGCATACTCCAGGATTGGCCTGACATATGTGGTATACAAAGTTCTGAATGATTCTTTATACAAGTTTCTGAATGCCATTCGTATGTTGGCCAGCCTGGCATATGCCGCTGATGTTATCCGCTTGATATGTGCTGCAGGAGACAGGTCTGGCGTGATATCAACCCCCAAGTCTTTTTCCTTCTCTGACTCCTGAAGAATTTTCTCTCCCAGATGATACCTTGTATCTGGCCTCCTATTCCCTACACCTATCTCCATTACATTACATTTGGATGGGTTAAACTCTAACAACCATTTGTTCGACCATTCCTTCAGCTTGTCTAGGTCTTCTTGAAGCCTCAAATAGTCCTCTTCTGTTTTAATCCTTCTCATAATTTTAGCATCGTCCGCAAACATTGAGAGAAATGAATCGATACCCTCCGGGAGATCATTTACATATATCAGAAACAAAATAGGACCGAGTACAGAGCCCTGTGGGACTCCACTGGTGACTTCACGCCAATCGGATGTCTCACCCCTCACCGTAACTCTCTGCTTCCTATTGCTTAGATACTCCCTTATCCACTGGAGCACCTTACCAGCTACACCTGCTACACCAGTGTGTGTGTGTGTGTGTGTGTGTGTGTGTGTGTGTGTGTGTGTGTGTGTGTGTGTGTGTGTGTGTGTGTGTGTGTGTGTGTGTGTGTGTGTGTGTGTGTGTGTGTGTGTGTGTGTGTGTGTGTGTGTGTGTGTGTGTGTGTGTGTGTGTGTGTGTGTGTGTGTGTGTGTGTGTGTGTGTGTGTGTGTGTGTGTGTGTGTGTGTGTGTGTACTCACCTAATTTTGTCTGCAGGATCGAGCATAGACTCTTGGATCCCACCTTTCGAGCATCGGTTGTTTACAGCAATGATTATGGTCCTATTTCCTTATCATACCTAGTTTTAAAATTATGAATAGTATTTGCTTCCATAACCTGTTCCTTAAGTGCATTTCATTTTCCCACTACTCTCACGCTAAAAGAAAACTTCCTAACATCCCTGTGACTCATCTGAGTATCCAGCTTCCACCCATGGCCCCTCGTTCTGTTACTATTCCATGTGAACATTTCATCTATGTCCACTCTGTCAATCCCTCTGAGTATTTTATACGTTCCTATCATGTCTCCCCTCTCCCTTCTTTCTAGTGTCGTAAGGCACAGTTCCTTTAGGCGCTCCTCATACCCCATCCTTCGTAACTCTGGGACGAGTCTCGTTGCAAACCTCTGAACCTTTTCCAGTTTCCTTATATGCTTCTTCAGATGAGAACTCCATGATGAGGCGGCATACTCTAAGACTGGCCTCATGTAGGCAGTGTAAAGCGCCCTAAATGCCTCCTTACCTAGGTTTCTGAATGATGTTCTAACCTTTGCCAGTGTAGAGTACGCTGCTGTCGTTATCCTATATGTGCTTCAGGAGACAGATTAGGTGTTAGGTGTTACGTCCACGCCCAGGTCTCTTTAACGCGCCGGTACAGGTAGGCAGTTCCCCTTCATTGTGTACTGTCCCTTTGGTCTCCTATCTCCTAGTCCCATTTCCACAACTTTACATTTGCTCGTGTTGAACTCCAGTAGCCATTTCTCAGACCATCTCTGCAGCCTGTTCAGGTCCTCTTGGAGGATCCTGCAATCCTCATCTGTCACAACTCTTCTCATCAACTTTGCATCATCTGCGAACATCGAAATGTAGGACTCTACTCCTGTAAACATGTTAACATATACTAGAAATAGAATTGGTCCCAGCACCGATCCTTGTGGTACTCCACTCATTACTGTTCGCCAGTCCGAATTCTCGCCCGTTACCGTAACTCCTGTCTTTATCTACCCTGTCGATTCCCTTGAGAATCTTGAATGTGGTGATCATGTCCTCCCTAACTCTTCTGTCTTACAACGAAGTGAGGTTTAATTCCCGTGGTCTATCCTCGTAGCTCATACCTCTCAGCTCGGGTAGTAATCTGGTGGCAAACCTTTGAACCTTTTCCAGTTTAGTCTTCTACTTGACTAGATATGGACTCCATGCTGGAGCCGCATACTCCACGATTGGTCTGACATTTGTGGTATATATTGTTCTGAAAGATTCCTTACACAAGTTTCTAAATGCCGTTCTTATGCTAGCCAACCTGGCATATGCCGCTGATGTTATCCTCTTGATATGAGCTTCAGGGGACAGGTCTGGCGTGATATCAACCCCCAGGTCTCTCTCTCTCTGACTTCTGAAGTATTTCGTCTCCCAAATGATACCTTGTATCTGGTGTCCTGCTTCCTACCCCTATCTTCATTACATTACATTTGCTTGGGTTAAACTCTAACAACCATTTGTTCGACCATTCTTGCAGCTTGTGTGTGTGTGTGTGTGTGTGTGTGTGTGTGTGTGTGGGTTTGTGAGCGATAATTTTGTATAAACCAAGTTAACTTTGTAAAATTGGCTTCAGGACGACGACATTTCCAAAACTAAAATGTCTTCGTCCTTTCATAAATAAATATTCTACTTTTCTGGATGATGAAAGTTAACAAGTGTGTTTTAGCTTATCGATAGAAAAGATAGCTTGAATGGAAATTGTTGGAAGTTGCACTTGGTGCAATTGGTGGGGCGCCCTAACTGCTGATGTAATAAGGCATGTGAGATGCCTTATCACATCACATTTACGATGTTATATATACAGGCATGATGCCTATATATAGGCGTCCCTAGATGACTATATAAGATATAAGGAGATGAAGAAGACGGGGTGGGGGTGATCAAGAGGTGTGTTGTGTGACTGAGAAAGAAGGAGAGGAGTGGGGAATCCTAAAAGGTGAGGTTCCTAAAAAAGAAGGAAATAGCTGTTGAAGTGGTGTTGATGAGCTTCATTTATCCTTCTCCAGTGGGGTAGTGTTATTGGAGGTGGAATGGATGAGGCTCATTCATTCCATTCCAGGGGTGGGAAAAGGGGTGAGAACCAGATCACACACCAGAAGATGAGGAGACGACGACGTTTCGGTCCATTCCGTTCAGGAGCATTATCAAGTCGATCTTCTGGAGTGTGGTTCAGTTCTCATTTCATCAAGCCACGTTATTGTGACTCATCGTCTGCATGTGGGACAAGGTGCAAGTGGTGAAAGAGTCCGCATGACCCCCTGATCAAGAGCTGACTGTAGATTAGGTAAGCTTTATCTATGATGGGGGAGTGTTGTTTTATTTTCAGGGTGTCTTGTGCACGGTCGTTGTGGATCCTTGTCACCCGAGAAGTGCAGACGTAGTTCAATCCGTGCTAGATAATAAAGGTAGGTACCACAACAGTTTTGTGAATGGTGGTAGGACACTTGTGGGCTCGCAGGAGAAGGAGAGAAAGATATATACTTTACGATGATTATATCTAGAGTAAGATTAAATTAAAACAAGCACATGAATATATATAAAAGAAAACACCTCACCTCTGAAGGAATCGAACCCAGACAGCTTGGGTTCCATGTATCTAGGCGTGTCCAGTACTTTCACAACTAGGCCACACTGACTGTTCACAGTAATTGTATGACATCCGACCTTTAAGCCAATTCCCTGCAGCTCTTTGTGACCTTATTGGGCACAGATACCTCATCAAGTCACTTCATCATGCTGGGGCCATGTGAATAACATTTATGTGGCAGGTTAAAATGGTTCCCAAACTAATATGAAATAGAAAACTCCTCATCCCTGAAGGATTCGAACCTAGACAGCCAAGACACCTTGGCATGTCCACGTGCATAATACTTTTGATTCTTTTGAACAATCAGTGTGATCTACTGGTTAATGTTCTGGACAACCCAAGGTGCATGGAATCATTCAAGCCTGCCTCACACGTACATACATTATATTATATATATATATATATATATATATATATATATATATATATATATATATATATATATATATATATATATATATATATATATATATATATATATATATATATATATATATATATATATATATATATATATATATATATATATATATATGTCGTACCTAGTAGCCAGAACGCACTTCTCGGTCTACTATGCAAGGCCCGATTTGTCTAATAAGCCAAGTTTTCATGAATTAATTGTTTTTCGACTACCTAACCTACCTAACCTAACCTAACCTAACTTTTTCGGCTACCATACCTAACCTAACCTATAAAGATAGGTTAGGTTAGGTTAGGTAGGGTTGGTTAGGTTCGGTCATATATCTACGTTAATTTTAACTCCAATAAAGAAAAATTGACCTCATACATAATGAAATGGTTAGCTTTATCATTTCATAAGAAAAAAATTAGATAAAATATATAATTTCACGAAAACTTGGCTTATTAGGCAAATCGGGCCTTGCATATTAGGCTGAGAAGTGCGTTCTGGCTACTAGGTACGACATATATATATATATATATATATATATATATATATATATATATATATATATATATATATATATATATATATATATATATATACCGAACCTAACCAATCCTACCTAACCTATCCTAACCTATCTTTATAGGTTAGGTTAGGTTAGGTAGCCAAAAAAGCTAGGTTAGGTTAGGTTAGGTAGGTTAAGTCGTCGAACAAACATTAATTCATAAAAACTTGGTTTATTAGGCAAATTGTGCCTTGCATAGTAGGCTGATAAGTGCGTTATGGCTACTAGGTACGACATATATATATATATATATATATATGCAAACAAGCCTGAATGGTCCCCAGGACTATATACAACTGAAAACTCACACCCCAGAAGTGACTCGAACCCATACTCCCACAACTGGTATGTACAGGGACGCCTTAATCCGCTTGACCATCACGACCGGACATAAGGAAGTGATAGCCGAGGCTATATGAACCACTTCCCCGCCGGCACTCGGATGGTAATCTTGGGCATAGCATTTTATCAAATCACCTCATTCTTTGGGGCACACGTGAGGAACACAAATGCAAACAAGCCTGAATGGTCCCCAGGACTATATACAACTGAAAACTCACACCCCAGAAGTGACTCGAACCCATACTCCCACAACTGGTATGTACAGGGACGCCTTAATCCGCTTGACCATCACGACCGGACATAAGGAAGTGATAGCCGAGGCTATATGAACCACTTCCCCGCCGGCACTCGGATGGTAATCTTGGGCATAGCATTTTATCAAATCACCTCATTCTTTGGGGCACACGTGAGGAACACAAATGCAAACAAGCCTGAATGGGGTGTGAGTTTTCAGTTGTATATAGTCCTGGGGACCATTCAGGCTTGTTTGCATTTGTGTTCCTCACGTGTGCCCCAAAGAATGAGGTGATTTGATAAAATGCTATGCCCAAGATTACCATCCGAGTGCCGGCGGGGAAGTGGTTCATATAGCCTCGGCTATCACTTCCTTATGTCCGGTCGTGATGGTCAAGCGGATTAAGGCGTCCCTGTACATACCAGTTGTGGGAGTATGGGTTCGAGTCACTTCTGGGGTGTGAGTTTTCAGTTGTATATAGTCCTGGGGACCATTCAGGCTTGTTTGCATTTGTGTTCCTCACGTGTGCCCCAAAGAATGAGGTGATTTGATAAAATGCTATGCCCAAGATTACCATCCGAGTGCCGGCGGGGAAGTGGTTCATATAGCCTCGGCTATCACTTCCTTATGTCCGGTCGTGATGGTCAAGCGGATTAAGGCGTCCCTGTACATACCAGTTGTGGGAGTATGGGTTCGAGTCACTTCTGGGGTGTGAGTTTTCAGTTGTATATAGTCCTGGGGACCATTCAGGCTTGTTTGCATTTGTGTTCCTCACGTGTGCCCCAAAGAATGAGGTGATTTGATAAAATGCTATGCCCAAGATTACCATCCGAGTGCCGGCGGGGAAGTGGTTCATATAGCCTCGGCTATCACTTCCTTATGTCCGGTCGTGATGGTCAAGCGGATTAAGGCGTCCCTGTACATACCAGTTGTGGGAGTATGGGTTCGAGTCACTTCTGGGGTGTGAGTTTTCAGTTGTATATAGTCCTGGGGACCATTCAGGCTTGTTTGCATTTGTGTTCCTCACGTGTGCCCCAAAGAATGAGGTGATTTGATAAAATGCTATGCCCAAGATTACCATCCGAGTGCCGGCGGGGAAGTGGTTCATATAGCCTCGGCTATCACTTCCTTATGTCCGGTCGTGATGGTCAAGCGGATTAAGGCGTCCCTGTACATACCAGTTGTGGGAGTATGGGTTCGAGTCACTTCTGGGGTGTGAGTTTTCAGTTGTATATAGTCCTGGGGACCATTCAGGCTTGTTTGCATTTGTGTTCCTCACGTGTGCCCCAAAGAATGAGGTGATTTGATAAAATGCTATGCCCAAGATTACCATCCGAGTGCCGGCGGGGAAGTGGTTCATATAGCCTCGGCTATCACTTCCTTATGTCCGGTCGTGATGGTCAAGCGGATTAAGGCGTCCCTGTACATACCAGTTGTGGGAGTATGGGTTCGAGTCACTTCTGGGGTGTGAGTTTTCAGTTATATATATATATATATATATATATATATATATATATATATATATATATATATATATATATATATATATATATATATATATATATATATATATATATATATATATGTCGTACCTAGTAGCCATAACGCACTTCTCAGCCTACTATGCAAGGCACAATTTGCCTAATAAACCAAGTTTTTATGAATTAATGTTTGTATATATATATATATATATATATATATATATATATATATATATATATATATATATATATATATATATTCTTAATGTAATATAGTAATAATAATTCAAAAAAACTATATATATATATATATATATATATATATATATATATATATATATATATATATATATATATATTTATATTTATATATATATATAACACTACACTGATGCATCACGTTATTGTGATTTCTGTTGGTAATGATGTAAGGGCAAAGAGGGAGAACGGCCTATTGACATAGTTTGAGTGCATGAGGGAGTTGTATAAAACCCTGGTTTATATATCAATCTATCTATCTATCTATCTATCTATCTATCTATCTATATATATATATATATATATATATATATATATATATATATATATATATATATATATATATATATATATATATATTTGTTTATTTCTAGTCTGACGTGACACTTGAACGCGTTTCGTAATAACTTATTACATTTTACATTAATTACACTTAATTACATTAATTACACTATTAATTACATTAATTACACAACTAATTACAATTTCTTGATGCTTATATATTGGTGCTGAGTCTTGAAGTAGGTAGAATATAGTTGTGCATTAATTGGCTGTTGATTGCTGGTGTTGACTTCTTGATGTGTAGTGCCTCGCAGATGTCAAGCCGCCTGCTATCGCTGTATCTATCGATGATTTCTGTGTTGTTTGTTAAGACTTCTCTGGTGATGGTCTGGTTGTGGGAAGAGATTATATGTTCCTTAATGGGAGCCGGACAGCAAGCTGGACTTGTGATCCTGTGGTCCAGGGTTCGATCCCCGGCGCCGGCGAGAAGCAATTGGAAGAGTTTATTTCACCCTATGCCCCTGTTACCTAGCAGTAAAATAGGTACCTAGGTGTTAGTCAGCTGTCACGGGCTGCTTCCTGGGGGTGGAGGCCTGGTCGAGGACCGGGCCGCGAGGACACTAAAAAGCCCCAAAATCATCTCAAGACAACCTCAAGATATGGAGCCCTGTTGCTTATGCATTGTAATTCGCCTAGAAAGAGATGTTGTTGTCCAGCCTATATACTGAGTTCTTTGAGGCTTACAGTCCCCAAGTGGGCATTTGAAGACATAGACGACGTTGGTCTCTTTTAAAGCGTTCTGCTTTGTGTCTGGAGAGTTTCTCATGAGTAGGTTGGCCGTTTTTTTGGCTTTATTGTAAATCGTCAATTGTATCTTCTGATCTTTGTCTGTAGGGATAACATTCCTATTAACAATATCTTTCAAGACCCTTTCCTCCGTTTTATGAGCTGTGGAAAAGAAGTTCCTGTAAAATAGACTAATAAGGGGGTACAGGTGTTGTGTTAGTTGTCTCTTCAGAGGTTGCATGGCGATTCACCTTCCTTCTTATGATGTCTTCAACGAAACCATTGGAGAAGCCGTTGTTGACTAGGACCTGCCTTACCCTACAGAGTTCTTCATCGACTTGCTGCCATCCTGAGCTGTGGCTGAGAGCACGGTTGACATAAGCGTTAACAACACTCCTCTTGTACCTGTCTGGGCAGTCACTGTTGGCATTGAGGCACATTACTATGTTTGTTTCCTTAGTGTAGACTGCAGTATGGAAACCTCTGCTCCTTTCCATGACTGTTACATCTAGAAAGGGCAGCTTCCCATCCTTCTCCATCTCGTAAGTGAAACACAACACAGAATTCCGCTCGAATGCCTCCTTCAGCTCCTGCAGATGTCTGACATCCGGTACCTGTGTAAAAATGTCGTCAACATACCTGCAGTATATGGCCGGTTTCAAGTTCATGTCGACTAAGACCTTTTGTTCGATGGTACCCATGTAGAAGTTCGCAAATAGGACACCTAGAGGAGAACCCATGTCGACCCCATCTACTTGCTTATACATGTGCCCATCCGGGCTCAAGAAGGGTGCTCCTTTAGTACAAGCTTGGAGTAGTTTCCTTAGAATGTTTTCTGGTATATTTTCTGGCTGATGATTGGCCGAAGTGGGTTTCCAGGCTTGTGTGTCTTGACATTTCCATACGCATAGCCAGGTTTATATTTCCCAATAATCTTTGGCAGGTGGAGTCAGGATTTCTTGGCGTTCACAGTTTCGATCAATCTGTTAACCTTTGTTTCAATGCATCGTGATCCGGCCTGTACTTCTCTTGACATACTAGAAAACATTCTAAGGAAACTACTCCAAGCTTGTACTAAAGTGAAGTGTCAAAAACACACAATCAGAATCATTGTGTGTTTTATCTTCTTGCTTCTGTGTTGGTCTACACTAAGGAAAAAAGTCTACACTTTTAAAGGCACGACAACAACGTCTCTTTCTAGGGCCATTAGCAATGCACAAACAGGGCTCCACCAAGGAGCATATAATCTCCTTACACAACCAAACCATCACCAGAGAAATCTTAACAAACAACACAGAAATTATTGACAGATGCAACGACAACAGGAGTCTCGACATCAGTGAGGCCCTACACATCAAAAAGTCAACACCAGTAATCAACAGCCAATTAACACATAATTACATTCTTGTTACTCCTATTTACTTGTTACTCTAATTACTCCCTGTCTTGTCAGGGAGAACAAAGCTGAGTTTCTGGCTTTACAACGTTGCCAAAGATATTCAATTTCTTGAGGGAATTTCAACTGGCTGTCTATTATGACTCCAAGATATTAAAAGAAGTAACCCACTCAATTTCGTGTCCTTGTATTGCAAGTCTGATGTCTAGAGTTCTAGTTTTAACGGCCATTGCTCATTTAATAATGCATTGGTATCTTGGCCAATTTTTATACAATTTTTATGATAATTTATTCTGTGGTCAAGATGTTTACCTGTTTGGCCAACATAGAACTTATTAAAAGTTTTACATGGTGTTTTATGCACACATCCATTGCAACTGTCAGGATTATTTTTACTTAATGTGTTTTTTTATAGAATCAAGACTCCGAAATGCTACATTGATATTACATTTTTTTTAGAAATTTTGGATTTTCATTTAAAATTTCATGAAATGGCAGAATTAATTTATTCTTAATATTGAATTCTTCTTTCTCTTTTCAAACTAAAAAAAAAGTCTTACGAGCAATTTGGTTTGTTTATCAATAAATTACTTTTTTGCAGATGATTGCTGAAGTAATGGAGATAATTATCTGCTAGTGTATATTTTCTGAGCTTCTACACGTTGAAGCTCAGTGAGGTGTTACTCCTTATTATTAAGACGTCTAGAAATGGCAACGTATCATCCAACTCCCAATTAACCTTAAATTTGCTACTGGGACCTCTCAGCGAAGGGTCCCCAGCTATCTTTCCAACTCTGGAGATAAGGGACGACCCATATTACAACAATATTTTTTACAGTAAAAGCTGTTTGGAAACGAAAATACGTTCGTAGATACGCACAGCCGTGTTCATTTTTTTATCTTAGATACCGGTAGAGGCACAGTTCCTTGGTAAGTTTTCAAGTTGTCCTTTATTATCATCCAACTCCCAATTAACCTTAAATTTGCTACTGTGACCTCTCAGCGATGGGTCCCCAGCTATCTTTCCAACAACGTATCTGTACATTATCATTGTCTTGAGGTATGATCTGAGAGAGGACGCACGTCTCCAAGTATTCTATATACAGATTAGATAACAGTGGAGATAAGGGACGACCCATATTACAACAATATTTTTTTACAGTAAAAGCTGTTTGGAAAATACGTTAGTAGATACGCACAGCCGTGTTCATTGTTTTTTTTAACTTAGATACCGGTAGAGGCACAGTTCCTTGGTAAGTTTTCAAGTTGTCCTTGAGGAATATTAGAACATCGACAGGAGCCTTACTGAAAAGGGAGTCAACCTACAAGCTTAAGTAACAACTTTCCATTACTTCAGTCCAAGTTCTGAATTTTTCTTTAAAAAAGTCTTCAGAGTGCTTAATGTGCCAGTCAGAGAAAACAACCATGGAAGGGGATAATATACTACTCAGTCATTTTGCTAACGTGTACGAAAAGGAACCTCTCCTCGAAATTGTGGGTTTTAAAGGAATATCAACATTATAGAGTTTTGAGTAGACCATAAAAATATTGATTGCTTGGGTTACTGACCTTAAACTTTTCTAAGAACTGGATTATTTCTTTGTTCCTACCAATGTTTCTAACCATTTTATTAGAGTCTGAAGCAATCGATACAAGTGGAACTTTTGTCAGTGTCTCATAGGTATCTGTGTTTGATAGTATGAAGCTTTTCAGTGAATATAACTGCATATTCCATTTTGATTATTTTCTCGTTTGGGGCTTCTATCCCTCTGACTAGTGCTCTTGCATTAATTGGAAGAGGATTTCTCCAAATGTCATAATAGTTCAAAATTGACTAAAATAATATAAATTAAATGTAGAATGTATTATACTTATTATAATTTGCATAATGTTCGAACCTACAAGGTTCGTTCTCAATTGAGGAGACAGGAGGGAGCATCAGATTTATACTGCTGGAAGGTCATGTACATACAAATAAGTGAGGGACTAAAGGACTGGAGGACAGAAAATGCAATAAGCTATACAGAACGCTACATAAAGAGTGGCAAGCAGGATAATGAATTTGGATGAAACTGGATAAAAATTTTATACCAAACCGAAAGATAATTCAAAAGGAGGAGCATAGAATTGGATGCCAGACCCACTTGCACTCCAGAATTACAGATACAATTACACAACGAAAGGGAACTACAACAACGACAGGCAACTGCCCAACAACAATCAGCACTGGTCAGAACGAACTCAAAATGTCCACCCATAATGGGCTTGCCGAAAAAGTCTCCCAGTCAAACTATCACTAATCGAGTAACCTCATTCATCTTTGCCAACATACAAGGACTAAAAACAAGAACAAGCAACAAAGTACAGTTCATAAATGGCCTCCTCACGGAGTCAAATACAGTATTTGGAGCTTTCACAGAAACCCATGCAGGGGAATTGGATTCCAGGATATAACCTATACAGGTGTGATAGGAAAATTAGGTCGCATGGAGGAGTGGGTCTGTATATTAGGGAAGACCTTGTATGCTCGGAGCTCCTTAACACTACAAAGGAGGTGGTAGAAGTACTGGGATTAAAAATAGAGAAAATAAACTTAGTGATTATTCTAATATACAAACCGCCAGATGCAACGGCCGAGGAATTCACAGAACAGATAAACAAAATAGAGAATAGCCTTGATAATTTGGAAAATCCGATACCTGATATTATCTTCCTAGGTGACTTCAACTTGCCTAGTCTCAGATGGAGAATAGCAAACAATAATATTATACTAGGAAATCTATCAGGACCTAACCAACCACAGATTAGAAAACTACTTAGATTCTGTGAAAATTTTCACTCAACCAGCAGATATCGGAGGCAACGAGAAAGGAAAATATTCTAGATCTGGTCTTTACGAACAATGAAGACATTATCAGGGACATTACGATATCAGATACCACATATTCAGATAACAAGCTCATTGAAGTGCAAACGACCATCAATACTCAGAATAGACCTAAAACGTTGATAAAGCGAGAGGGGCTATTTAGTAAATTCAATTTTAATAATAAAAGGATAGACTGGGAGATAATAAACAGGGAACTTACAAACATTCCATGGGAAACTGTTCTAAACAAAATATACTATATGATGGGATATGATCCAGAATTTTTTTTTTTTTTTTTTCACATGCAAGCATGCTTATAAGTACAATAAAAGGAAAACAAATTACATCATAGAACAAAAGAACAAAAGTACAAAGCACAAACTTGCAAAAGTACAAAGGAAAAATCATGAAACACAAAAAAAAAAAAAAAGCCGGAAGGGCCGACCACAAAACAAGAAAAAAGTACAAACAAAACACAACAAGTAATATAAACACAGCGGAATACAAAACAAAAATGAAACACCTTAACAAAATTACACAGAACAAGCCTACCAGCACCTCAAACACAGACGGAGAGGCACCAACACAAAATGATAATAATAATAATAACAAGAAAGGAAATATAAATTTACAATAAACTAAAGAAAATGAACAATGGCAAAACATGACAAAGAGCATAAACCCACGCCGGGTCACGCCAACAGCCTGAAGGGCACTCAATACGACACAAACAAGCGCACAAACAGCACCATAAAAACATAGAACCACAAAAAAAAACAGAACACTAAAAACATGACATCCACAACCAGACACACACACTGAACCAAACCCCGGACCGCACAGGAACCGTACACACACAAAGCCATACAATTAAAACCCATAAAAACAAACCGGAGCACGCAGGAACCGGGAAACATAATTCGCCCCACCCACCCACACACACACACACTCTACCCGCACCCCACAACCACGCACACAAATGGAAACAACCCACAACACACAATATACAAAAAAATCATGGGCGAGGAATACAGTCCTCAGAGGCAGGAGCATATTTATCAGGGAACAAATCCCAAGGATACTTCCACTTACAGGCCTCCCAAATCAAATATTCTAAATCGGTAGGGGTACGATTCTCCTGCCGCCGTGGGG